>NC_064646.1:5840151-6143181 GCF_023864345.2 Schistocerca serialis cubense
CCCAAATGTTCCTCAGTCACGACCTGGGGCTCAGTAATGACTGGTTCTAGTTTACCTGGTTTGTCTGGTCATTGGCAAGTGTAGATGTAGTTTCACTAGCTACCACAATAATATTTACATTAGGATATTGTCTTTGTCAATCGCCTGTCTGTTTTCGGTTGGCTGATGTCATTTGTTGGTTTGTGTTGCTTGTTTGTGCAAAATTCCATTGTGGCATCTGAATATGATTTTGTGGTGGCGGTTGCTGTGTTTGCCACTGTCTCGCACTGGTTGTTGTTCTGGTTAAAGTGCGGTGCAGGTGTTCCATTTCATGTGTAATCTGTGTTGCTGTTTCTTTGCCAGTGTTTCTGTTTGGCTTTGTGTCCGTAGTTGTTTCCGGTATTCCTTCTTGAGTTAAAATGGTCGTTTCTTAGTTTTTTGTACGGGTCATCTCCCTGTGTATAGTTACAGTTGTTGTTTGTGTGCAGCTGTGAGTTTTGATGATTGTTTTGCATGTTTACTGCGTGCTGTGAATCTTGCTGCGTGTTTGGTAATGTAGCAATGTAGAGATGTTGATTCATACTGCGTGAGTTGTGTGTTGGTTCTTGTTCTTCACACAGTAAATCAACAGCATCTAACTTTTCCAAAAAAAATTCAGGATCGTCGTCCGGTAACTACAGTAATTTCTATTTAATATTAAAAGGAAGTCTTCCTTTCAGTGATCGGATCACATCTTTTGGTTTCACTGGTTCACTAGGGAAGTACATCAAGTTTAGGTACTTCTCAAAATATCGGCGCAGATTGCTGTTTTTAGGATTGAAGTGTTCGGGTTCAGTGACTTGTTTGCGGATACGTTCCTGCACAGTGGGTGACCAAACGTTATTCAAGAAGGCGCGTTCAAACTGCTCGTATGTTACACATCTGTCGCTTTCATGGTAAGCCCAGACAGCAGCGTCTCTTTGAATGTAATCAACAACCTTTGCAACGCGTTTGTGGTCGCTCCACGAACGTGGGAATGCATTCCTGAAGCTTTTAAGAAGATGACAGGGCGTACAGTGTTCTTGCCTGGTATAAAAGGTTGGAAATTACGGTGCTTGAATAGACTTTCTTCTTCTTTGTTACGTGTACGTCTGTTTTTTTCCGTGTAATCATTTAATTCTTCCCTGTGTGTACATGGTTCTTCATCAAAATGATGAATGTATTGTATTTCAGGTGCTGGGTATCTGTTGCTACGCGTGTCGATGTTTTGTGTATTTGAGTGTTGAAATTCGTGTTTGTACATGTGTTCATTTCCGAATCGACATTTTCTTCTGTGTGTGTTAAAATGTGTAGTGGGTGTACTACTCTGTTGTTCTTGGCATTGAGTTGTCTTTGTTTGTATATCGTCATCGATTACTTGTCTACTCTTGTTCATGTATTCCACTACAGAATCGTGCACAATATGTGGCAAATTGTTTTGTATAAATTCTTCAAAAATTTGGTCTTTGTGTGCTGTCCATTCTTTAAATTGTGAATTAATACAAGAGAAATGGGGTTCAGCCTCTCTCTGTATTGTTGTGTGAATCTGTTTGTGAATGGCAGCTACGATTGTTTCTATTGTATTCACCTTTAAATTAATTTCGTCACATGCGTGCATGTTTGATTCCAATTCGCAATTAATAGTTTCACAGGTTTTTGTCAATTCATGGATGTGATTGGTATTGTCGCTTTGTTGTAACTCTAAATTTTCAAATTTTTCAGTAAGATCGTCGACCTGTTTGGAAAGACGTGTATTAATTTCATCTACCTTTTGAGTCAGTGTGGCGAAGTCTGATTTTATCTCATTTCTGAAAGCTGCATTGTCTGTCATTGAAACGTCCCCTTTGAACAATTATACAAGACTGTGCTTAAACTGACATACAATATTTTTAGCGCAACGCAATCTGACTTTCAAAAATCCCTACAAAAGAATGGCCCTGACTAACATTAAACTATACCTTCCAGAAATCACTTACCTCACAAAAATCTTCATTACTCGAACTACTGCAATACAGCGAGCGCCACTACTGCCAGCTAAATAAAAGATTCAAACTACGGAAGGCACTAACTACTGATAGGGATAGTTAGCAAATGAAAGATATTAATAGAGAACAAACAATGTATTTATCTTAATAGTCATAATATATGTAGCAGTTCATGACAAATTACAAAACTCCGCCATCTCTCTCCCCACATCCACCACTGCTGGCGGCTCATCTCCAACTGCACAACGCTACGCGCTGTTCACAGCCAGCTGCCTAACACTACAATGGCGAGTATTACAACAATGCCAAGCAGCCACAGACTGCACACAGCACAGCCAGTGATTTTCATACAGAGGTGGCGTTACCAATAAAAAAACCTAAACAGCCTACTTACATCATTAATTGTGTGAATTTTTCGTCATTATCTTACTTAATATTGGATATGCCTTCCAAAATTGAATTCAGTATAGCAGCAAAATTTTGATTGCAAAATGAGCTAGCCCCTACCTCGTCATTAGACGTGATGTGGTCTCTCAGGTTTGGTTCTGAATTGCTTCTTTCGGCGTTTGTGTGTGTGTGTAGCGGGTTAATTTGATGTGTTTGTGTGTCTGTATTAATTTCTGTGTGTGAATATGTCTGTGTATCCACGTTTGCGTTACTTGATTGTTGTTCCATTGTGTATTGGTGTCGAGTTTTTACCATATCGTGAATAAATTGTGTGCAAGAAAAAAATTGTTTAAACGCGTAGTGTGAAAATGTACTGCCTATGTGTGTGTTTAAATGACTGAGAATGATTGAGAGATGACTTTAAAGATCGAAAGTTGCATACGTGTTAATGGTGACTAGCCATGTTGCTTGAATCTTGTACAATGTGGGCCATATTGTGCAATGTAACTTGCGTATTGTTGGATCGGAATGTAATCGTCTGAATAATGAGATTTCGCGGAATTTGGAAAAAATTACTGAATTGAAACAATATTGAATTTAACGCGGAGAAAAATAATTTTGAATGAAAAATGTGCTTTAAATTAATTGTGAATGCGCAAGTGCTGTGTCTTACCGTACATGTCATCTTGATGCGAAAATTGCATTTCCAGCCCAAATTGTCACCAGATTTTATTCGTTTTCTTCAATGTTCTCGTCACATAGGTTGTTGCCGGTCAGGATGTACATGAAAAAGAACAATTAGTTGTAGTACAGAAACAATAATGGGTCCTGGCACACAGTCGCCGATTTAACAAATAAAAATAAAATAAAATAATAATATATAATAATAATTAGTAATAATAATTATTGCTTTTTTTAGATAAGTAATTGAGAGATTAAAATTTACGCCGTGAATTTATCGAGCTTCGCACGTCCGAAGATGTACAGAACGTAAGCAGGGCTCATTTTATATTTTTTGTAGGCAAAGTCTGATATCTTACCTTAGCTTCAATCATGACAATGGAGTGGCTAAAACTACTAAAACAGAGAATAGCACACGATTAAATAAAACATGTATTCATTTCAACATATACATTACTATACGAATAACACTTACGTAAAATTCTAGGTAAATAATTGCAGATAATTCACAAATGAAAGCGACTTATTAATTCTGCGCCTCTTTTCTGCAAATAAGTAAAATGGCTAACTGTGGAGCCACACATAATATTACGTCCTTCTAGGACAACGAATGACATAAGAGTGTAGATGCCTACTGGCTACGACAAGAGAGCGGTGTTAATTCCTTTGTTTTTCTTTCTCTTGTCTTAAAAAAAATCGATACAAATAATTTAAGTTCAGTAAATTAAATATCGTCTGTGCTCGAGTGCAAATGGTTCCTTAAAGAGCTAAACTTCCATTTTCATTTTTGAAGCAAAGACCTTGAGGTTGGTAACCAATTGACATTGTTCTGAATGTTTTATAAAAGTTTCTTTTATTTTACTTTTGGAAGTCTTTTTCGGTTTCTGAAAGTTGGGCATTTTCGTAATTTCATTTAATATGTCCAATTAACTTAGATGTTTCTTTTCTTACAATTAGAAAGATGTTGTATATATTTTCAGTTTCGTTACTATTCCAATTTTTTAATGCCTAATGTTTAAAAGTAACTGCTGTTTGACAATCCGCGTTCCACCAATGCTGTTTTTGTTTCTTTCGAAGGGGGATTAAGTTTTGCGCTGTTTTCATGAACTTTTCTTTTAGGCTTTGCCAGTTGTTCGATTGTTCCCTGGCAAGTCCGCTTGTTAGACTTGGGGTTATTTTAGCAGTGTCAAATTTTGGGATAACATTTTTTTTTTTTTGTTATGAAGGTTTTTCGAGGTTGAAGTTTTACTTTTATTCGCGTTAAGTAATGGTCAGAATCAATATTGTCAACTTTCCTAACTTGGACATTTAAAATTTCTTTGTAGTTAGGATATGAACTTGCCAGATGATAAATTTGAAATTCACTAATAAATGTATTTGGTGACAGCCAAGTTTCTTGTGTAGAAGGGTTCTTTTTTAAATGTGTTGATATGATTCCAAGGTTTAAATTTTTCCACGTTTCAACAAATCTTTTTCCATTTTGGTTTGTCCACTTAATGGTAAGAAATCCATCCACTGTTTCCTTATATTTATCCTCTTTACCTAATTGAGCATTAAAATCACCCATTAGTATTTTAACATGGTTTAAGGGACTTTTGCAGATGGTGCTTTCTAACTTTTCCCAAGCTTCATTAACTTCTTCCTGTTTTTTCACGGTTATCTACATTGACAGACGTATGGGCATTAATTAAAGTGTATGCTTCATTTGCGCATTGAAGAGCAATTGTCATTAATCTGTTATTAATGGGTTTTACCTCCATTATTAAATTTAAAATATTTTGGAGACTGCAAAAGCAGACGTGAAAATGTTATGTATGTATGCATGCATGTCTGAAAAGACCAAGTGCAAAGTCGTGTTTTTTTTGGGGGGGGGGTGGGGGGGGGGAGGGGATGATTATGCCCGATTCCTATTCCTAAGAACGTGGGGTCAATTTTATTTTATTTTTTTTTTCTCTGGTCCAGCGGCCAACTGTACAAGCAATCGAAGCCATTCGAACACCTGCCTATCTGTAGCTATGTTACAGTATATTAAGCAATGTTTTAAAGAGCAGCCGGAGCTGTCGACCAGGCAAATTCTGCGAAATGGTTAATTCCTTTTGCAAAAAAAAGTTTAATTGGGCTGAAATTAATACTCAGCTAATGGCACCATTTGCATGTGCACCGTTCGGATTTTATTTGCAAAACCAGTCATGCTTCTCCGAATTTTACGTACAAGAAACAGTGACCTTTAAATTGCTTAGGACTGGACGATACTAATGGTTCAGATTTGGTGCTACTGTGAGCGGACTAAGATATAAGATAAATGAAAAAATCTTGGCTCGTTTGTATTTTATGTGCAAAAATCACGTTTTTGTGGGATGTTTCTGAAGTACGTCACTTCTATACTTTAAACTTGTACGAATTTATGAAAATTTTGCACGAAGACAGATTAATGAATAAAGTCGAAAGGAGAGTTTTTAATCCAATAAACGAGTTCCACAAAGCTGATATAAAATACGTCCAAAAAACAAGAGGAAAAATGATAATGGTAAACCAAGAGAAAAGCTTGCGGTTGAAAAGAGCGTAGTGTATGGACAAGGTCTTTCTCCTCTGCTATCTGACTTGTCTATAGAGGAAGGTACGAACGAAACGAAAGAAGGATTTAAAATGGATTTTAAATTATGTATGAAACGATGTCAGTAATAAGATTTTCTAATGACATTTTTATCTTCTTTCATAGAATTTACAGGAACTGTTAGATGGAGTGAACCGTGACTTATGCACGGACAGGGACGTTATGTTAAATAATCTCGCACTCATTTTGGTTCAGCCACGTCAGATAATATCTCATTATTTCCTAGCTCCACGTAGACAAGTGCCTATTAATACTGAAAGTGAGCCTACTACCTGTTAATGAATAATCTGAGAGCGTAACTACCGTAACTTCGATGCAAATTATCTCACAATATTCCTCTTAGTGTACAAAACTCTGACACTTGAATGAACAGCAGCGTGATCTGATTTCTGTAAGTGAAATTTTGGTTAGCGTGCATGCTTTCATAGCCCACCGAACCACGCAAAGGAAATTTCTAACATGTGTTAAAGCAAAGTAAAATTATAACAAAAAATATTCAATCACTCTGAGACAACCATTAAGTGTGGATGCTTCTTCTCTTGTAGAGAAGACGAGTGCCATGAAAGGTAGACTCCACCTTTTATTGGCTTAACACCTGATAGTAAGTAGGAAATGTCCTGACTGATTGACTCAGCATCGACCAGACCAAATCGTTAAGAACAGAAAAATGAAATTTTGGGAGGGTGTTGATCTTATAGTGTAGGCATAAGATGGGAATTTTCGAAATCCCACCTCTAACGGAGTGAAATAGAGTATGAAAGGTTTTTTTTTTTTTTGAAAAACGCCGCTATTGAAGCAGTTTTGAAGCTGGAACTAAAAAAATTGGTATTTGATCTCTCAGAAATAAAAAATGTCTGTTTCAGCATTTTTATAAATGCAGCCTCTAAGGGGTGAAAAAGTGGTGAAAGGCTTCTTGGAAATACATCATTATTAAAGAACTACTGAAACATTTTTAAAGCTACGTTTATGCAAACATTTCTTTAAATTCTCATGTTTCAACATGTTTCAGTGTTTTTATAAATTCAGCCTCCAAGGGGGTGAAACAGTGGATGAAAGGTTTCTGGAAATATAATGTTGTTAAAGAACCAGTAAAGCATTTTACAGCAACATCTATGAAAATTGGTATTTGACTCCTCAGTTGGAAATAAAAGAATATGTGTTTCAACATTTTTGGAAATTCAGCCCCTGAGGTGATGAAATAGTGGTGAAATGTTTTTTTGGAAATATATCGTTATTACAGAAGTGATAAACATTTTTACTGCTACATCTATGAAACACTGTTTTTGATTTCTCAGGTGCAAACAATAAAAAAAACGTGTTTCAATGTTTTGGGAAATTCAATCTCCAGTTGGATGAAATAGGGAATTAAAAGTTTTATGAAAATATTTATTTATGAAAGCAGACTCGCTTTTTGGTCAGAAGCACATTCAGAAAAGACCGTCGTTCTATAGCCTTAATTAGCGTGAAAATTTAGAAGATGTTGCAATTTGCGAACTAAATAAAGCAAACCACGACACATCATCTTTGTCAGATCTGTATGGAAAAAGAAACGGATCTTTAATAATTGTGATTACCTGAAATCGTCAATCGTAGCACTCTTCTGTGTCCGAAAGTCTAGTATTCTTATAGAACATTTCATTGCCTACATATTGAGTTTCGTTATATAGATAACCAGTTTAAGCCAATTCGACGGCCGTCTTCAGATCCATAATCCCTGAATTTGCAACATATTAGGAATTTTAGTACTGAGCAGTATCGTGTAGGGCAAAAAGAGAAAAACAATGCAATGTGTACGATTATCTTACACTTCCGGAGGTAATAACATAAGCGTTATAGTAGGCCATCCTGCGTGACACGGGAACCAGCTGAAGTTGTCCCGCTGAAGGAAATAGGCCTTTTTGCTCTATGTGAGAGTGGCGAGTGGTCAGTATTCTATACAAATCTAATACGTTGCAAGTTCTGGGATAATAGATCTGAAGATGGCCACTGAACTGTCTCACACTGCTTATCTATGTAACAAAACTTGCGATTTAGGCAGTGAACTGTTCTAAAAGACTGCAAGACTCTCTTTAATACATTAATTTTTCAGTATGACTAATATATGTTCTCAAAATTAGTATTGTTGTAATTACTACGAAAAGCACCAACGACGAAATAGATATCATGTTTAAATGCAATTCCATGTACAGGAATACCTACTTGACATGAGAGAATTAAGCACGGGTGTAAGACTGGCGCTAATACCTATAGGAACACTTGTCCGATTTGCCTCTTCCTTTCTTTCTTTTTTTGACCTGCTACGTGTAATTAAATTTAATCCTTTGGAACACTTTAGTTATACAAGGACTGGAGGCCATGTAAAGTCACGGACTCTTTTCTCGTGTATACATTTACACATGAGCTGTGGTGTAACAAGGTACGTACAAATTCGATTAAACAGAAACAAAAAAGTATGTGCGCACCATACAGTCTACGCAGCGGGAGCTAAGCTAGTAAGCGCTTATAAACTGAGCGTAACTATTGGAAAGTTTAGACAGTCATACGGGACGATAAATAACAAAAGATAATCTTGAAATAATTCACGTTATTAATCGAGAAGTAATCATGAAAGTTCACGAACAAGGGATACATAAGTCCTCCCTCGAAATAAAATGAAAATCATATAATATAGAATTACACCAGTGCAATGCTACCAGACAACACTGTCACCATCAAACCTGAATAGTGCATATCAGGTATCTCCATATTAATGCACAAGACGCTACGTCTGAATTTAAAACATAGAACAAGAGAGTTGCAAAAGTAGCCGACCACGCGAAAAACAACGGCATGTGCAAGCGGATGCCTCCGACATCTGAAACAGCGAAACAGGACCCGTATTTTTCCGTGTCCATGTGACATTCCGAACTGCAGTCCTAACCGCCAAGCCAGCTGATAAATTGGCGGTGTTTTGCCTTCAAAGTATATCCGGCAGATATGCTTCACTATGTAACCGGAGATGTGACTCCCCTATAAGCCGGAAACAGTGAATAGATAGGCTTTCGAGTCATGTTGGTGACTGGCAATTAGCGCTGCGATAAATAATATAGAGATGTTTTGTAATAGGCTGCTTTTCCAGATGCTATATTTGTGAAGGTTACTGCCATATAACTTTTTTGTTTTAAATTTTAATATAGTACGGACGGACGAGAGGGTACTTTATGTCCACCTTAAAGTAAGTGAAAAAAATCAATATTTGTTATCGGTTGTTTACTGATATTAACAACATTGTTTTTAAGACGTACTGAGGTCCAGAATGCGAAAATATATCTTAGCTCAGCTCTTAGCAATATCTACGCGTTTTCAATGACGTTTGCTACCAACGAGAAGTGTACTTAATGTCCAAGACAAAAAAAGTTTTAAGAGTGCGAATTTCGTTGATTGGTGTTGACTTTTACGCAGAATGTGCTATTTAAAGAGATATCGATGTGTAAAAAGGTCCTGAACCGGAAAGTACTGAGTATTACGTTCATTGGGAAAGTGACATCTACTTCGAAGATTTAAGTTTTTGGATGACATTTATCTGCGCAATTTAAAACATTTATGTAATCTGGTAGAACGACTCATAAAGCAATAAATATTTTTTTTTTTGTTTTAAAATACTCAGTCACTGACTACATTACAATATTTTCAGAATCAAAATGTGGGCATAAAGTACCAAATTACACCCCCACCCCGCCCTTCGTATAACGAGGGTTCATTTCTATGGCTAATTTATTATTAAATGGAGACAGGGAAGAATCGCTTCGTCAGCGTGTGCAGAGTGAACCGTTTGGTTGGGGTACAACCAGTGAGCGATGAAGTCTGCGGTCGACACCTGACGAAGACATGAAGTGAAGTTGTCGTATTATCATACAAGTATAAAACGAAGAATTGGGTGCAAGCCCAAAACGTTGTACGCCACATTAATTATAATTTATTTTCTAAACAAAAATAACAAATCAGATTAACGAAACGGTTCCACCTCTTCTGCCCACGATCATGTAGCAAGATTGAAGAAGAAATTTATCAAATCTGAAATTTCAGTTGATATTTTATTTCATACTGCCACCCGGACAGGCTTCAGACGGGTAGCATTAAGTATCTACGGCCAGACGTAGCGTATTTTATGTGGGAGCCACGAAAAAAATTCAGAGAGCAACGTCAAGTAAGCGGATAGCAGTCCTTTCATATAAATTTCGCGACGTAAGCAGTGCACGGCATTAATGTTGTGTGGAGGCATGAACGTCAAGTGTTCTTTACAGGATCGGCGTTCGTATTAACATCTCATGCCAATGGTGGAGTACATTGTGAAGTAAGCAACATGTTTACAATCAATGTTAATATTGTATGGGAATCACAGGGGTATTTGTGTGTGTGTGTGTGTGTGTGTGTGTGTGTGTGTGTGTGTGATTCAGTATGAGTCGCAGGCTGGCTGAGGTGCCACAAATAAAAGAGAACATAAGAAAAAAACACACATGACATACGGAATAGCTGGTGTTATAGCCCACCTCCTGTGAAGTTTAGTACGCACTGTGAAGCACTGGTGAGACTCATTGCTGCAGTTCTTTGTCCTCGACTATTTATGGCAGCTTTCTTCGTCGTGGCACGCAAAGAATCATATCAACGTTTGGGACTGATTCAAGGAAAGCAGAAAGCTGACAAACCAGCTGCGCTGCGCTGCTGAAAGAATGTGATCAAAGCTGCTGAAGTACTTTTTCGGAAAACTTTTAACTTGAAGAAAAAAAGAATAAAACACCAAATTCTCTGAATGCACATGTTCTTTCGCTATACACTTGTTCTCAAACGATTGCATTGGAATCTACTGGTTAAATATGTTCTGAATGTTTCTAAATGTCTCACATCGCAGCCTGATGATGAAGTGATTATCTTTTCGTTATTTTGTCATAGTTATTACCACTCTTCAAAATTGAGCACTCATTGCCTTTTATATAACCTCCGCTTATTGTTCCGAAAATTCACAATGAATTAAGGGTGCGAGTGACGACTTTTAATCTGAGGGAAGCAGAAATTTATAGTCTGAAATTGGCGTCATATTGCGAAATACATCTCTCAGACATCTGTAGAAGTATCTTGAAATCTGGTGTATTCATCGGCAAGAAGCTTGTGAATCCTTTTCAAGAAGATTGTGCCCATGTCTTTATGATCTTTAAAAGACCTAATGCTCTTTCTCGCAAACAGAACTTTGTTTCCCAGTCTTCTGTATAAATTAAAAGGGTGCATACAAATGATATCCTTTACCTCACACTGCAGAGTATCGTGTTCGCATCTATGTTTCACCCAAAGGAAAACAGTAAGCTGAAAGTTGAGGCATCTGCTGCACTTCGGCAAATCTTTCTTTATATAAACGAAACCTTCTTTATATAAACGATGTGAAGCTCCATCCCATGTTGCGTTTTGCTCTGTTCATAAATAACTGAAAAACACAAGTTTTGGACTGCCACGTTTTTTTTCCCTATACAGTTGTTCTGAAAAGATTGCAATCAATTGGATGTCACTTAGGTGACTTGCATGTCCCAAACAAGTTATAAAACCGGTGAAATGGGAGCCGCAGTGTAACGTGTACTCCGAGCCATGTTCCGTTCCTGGCGAATCTCCACATCACTGAGAGGTGAATCGTAGGTTAAAAAAAAAAATGGCGAAGTGGACAGAAGTGACCCGCCCGGGGTCCGATCTTACAACCTTCCGGTTTCTAAGCAAAAGACACCAGCACACGACATCGGTATTGGGGCATGCTTTCAACTGCCTCAGGCCACTGGTGCTCTGTCGACTAATGGCAGCTATTCGCTACGTGGCAGTGCCACAGCTCTCGCACCTCAACTGTAATTAATCACCGTTCAGACACTTTGTACGAAATATTTATAATTTACACACAAAAACTTTCCTCGCAAAGCGTTGTGCCTATTAGTGAAATCCGGACCAAAATCCCTACGGCAGCTACTGAGATTAGCCTGCATATACAGACAGACGTGAGTAGACGACCTGAATTTGCATACAGAGAGATACCTCACTGATTATAATTTGATGTGCAGAGCTATTAATTACTTAGGAATCATGTACAATCGCTCATTTGACGCAAGGTCCGTACTAAAGTGTAGAGTTCCACAGGTCACACCAACACTCAAGAAAGGAACTAGTAACAATCCCCTAAATTACAGATCCATATCATTAACGTAGATTAGCTGTAGTATTTTGGAACATACACTGTGTTCCAACATTATGAATTACCTCGAAGGTAATGGTCTATTGACACACGGTTTGCACGGATGCAGATGGTATCTTTCTTGTGAAACACATCTAGCTCTTTATTCACACCAATTAACGAGTGGTATCAACAGGGGATATCAAACTGATTCCACATTTTTAGATCTTCAGAAGACATTTGACACCGTTTTTCATAAGAGGCATCTAATCTAATTGTGTGGCTGTGATGCATCGTTTCAGTTGTGCAACGGCATTCATGATTTCCTCTCGGATAGGTTGCGGTAAGTAGTAATCGATGGAAAATCATCGAGTAAAACAGAAGTGACACCCGGCATTCCCCAAGGTAATATTATAGGCCATCTATTGATCCTAATCTACATAAACGATTTGTGCTGCAATATGGATAGCCCTCTTAGATTAACTGCAGACGATATTGTCGTATACCGTCTATTAAAGTCATCAGAGGATCGAAATATACTGCGAAATGACTAAGCAACGATATCTTAACGGTGCGAAAAACGGCAGTTATCGCTCAGTAAGGAAAAGTGTCACGTCATTCACATAAGTAGAAAAATTAATCCTTTAAATTTTGTTTACATGACAAAATCATTCAAACTGATGGCTGTCAGTTCAACAAAATCACAGGAATTATAATTACGAACAACTTAAGTTGGAACGATCACGTAAAGAACGTTGTGAGGATAGCAATAGAAAGATCACGTTTTATTGGCAGAACACTTAGAAAACGCAGCAGGCCTTCTAAATGGTCTGCCTATACTGTGCTAGAGGCTTGTTGTGTTTGTGGCGTTCGCTGTGTTATTCAGTGGTTTGGTATTTAAATAATTTGTAAAAGGAAATGATAATCTTATTTTATTACATTGAGTAATTACTGAATAATTTTTCTCCCGGCTAAAGATTTGATCAAGTTGCTAAAGAACTCCAAGTTAAGGACATCACACACATCCATGCCCGAGGCAGGATTCGAACCTGCGACCGTAGCAGTCGCGCGGTTCCGGACTGAGCGCCTAGAACCGCTAGACCACCGAGGCCGGCTTATTTTTACACATTTGCATTACGTTCGGCATTTATGTCTGCAGAGTTGCGTAATTTGAATTTGCCGCTGAGACAATTGTTAAGATGGCGGCAGACAATTGATAGAGACTTTCTATTGTTAGAGCAAATAAGTATTTTAAATGCTTATTGAACTTTACAGAAACTCTACTTTCGTATTGTGCACTATTTAGACTTCATCAAGCAAACATTTGATTTGTTTGTAAGGAAAACACAGACAAAAACGCGATACAAATCGCTATCATCAATGGCTGCGCTCCTTGAAGCGGAAAGAAATAATTGACACAAATAATGCTTACTGAGAGAGGAATTAAAGTTACAAATAATTATTCACTCATATTTATAATAATAATGAACTCTATTTTCAAGTAATAATTAACAAATAATTACAATTTCTTAACAGACCTCAGTTTGATATGCGCCCGCAGCTTACAAAAGCCAACCAACAAAAGGTAAAAACAAAGGAAGACAAACGCAGATCATAAAAGGAAATTACAATTATCATTGTCTTTGTATGATACACATCGATATGTCCAATTACATCGTAGAATATTATATAAATAATTAATATTTATAAGTTTTCACTGTTTTTAATACGTCGAATAGATAATGTTTATAACTGTTAGAGGCACAATTTCCTCTCGTCGCACTGTAGCCAAAAATTTATCTCGTGGATGTTGGATGTTACATGCTATATCAGATCCTCACCTGAATGATTGATGGAGGAAATAGAAGAAGTAGAAAGAAGGGTAGCTCGTTCTGTGTTGTCGCGAAATGGGGGAGAGATGTCACGGATTTGATAAGAGAGTTGGAATGGCAATCATTAAAACAAAGGCGTTTTCCGTTGCAGTGAAAACTTTTCATGGACTGTGCGGCTGGTTCCGGCGGAGGTTCGAGTCCTCCCTCGGGCATGGGTGTGTGTGTTTGTCCTTAGGATAATTTAGGTTAAGTAGTATGTAGGCTTAGGGACTGATGACCTTAGCAGTTAAATCCCATAATATTTCAGAAACATTTGAACACCTTTGAAATCTTTTCACTAAATTTCTCCTCTGGATATCAAAATATCCTATCGTTTTTAACTTAAAAAATGAAAAATGCCCATCATAAAAAATAAGAGAAATCAGAGCACGTACAGAGGTATTTAAGTGTTCCTTTTCTCTCATGCGCAGTTAGAGATTGGAACAATAGGAAAATAGTCTGGGATGGTTCGAAGAACCCTTTTCCAGACACCTAAGCGTGAATAGCAGAGTTAACTTGTAGATTTAAATGTACAAAGGGAGTGGTAAGGTTCTGAACTTTGATAATATCTGCAAGTTGAAGCTTGGCACACTACGTTGGGAAGGACTCAGCGTTTCCTCGCCAAATTTCGTCACTGGCATCGTATTCTTCAGTCTTTGCTGTATAGATTCTGTCGCCGAAGAAGGTGGGTTTGTTGACTTCTTCAGCGAACAGCGGCCGGAGCGAAGACTGCTGGTCTGTGTTAGAGAAGGAAAAACACCCTTGGGGCTATACTGTGGCAGCGGCGTCTCCATAGCAACGGAGGCGCCGGATGGCGGCTCCATTATCGCACCCAACAACATCTCCAATAAAGAGGCGGCGAGATGAAAAAACTTGGCTGGCGGCCGCGAGAGATGGGGCGAAGCGAAGACGGCCAGGAAGTCGGTGGCTGCGATGGCGGTCGGGACGCTGGACACACCAGCGAAGTGTCGCTCATGCTACGTTCACGCGAGGATAGACTTTCCTCACTATAGTTCCAAATTCATATACATATGTTTTGTAAGTCGGCAAAGTGCAGGAGGTACTGGAAACGAACAAAAAAGTTAATATTTTGTATGTCCGGAAACGGACGGTGAGTCTGCAATAAAGCGTTTAGTATTGGTCTGGAATAAATAGTACTAGGATGAATATCGAACTGCTGAGAGAGTAAAGGGCTTTACACCTATGTAACGAATTCTGTCAAAGTTATTAAATCAGTGCTGATTGGAAGACAGCACAGATAATTTTCATTTTTAAATAAAGGAAAAAGAACTGTATATGACAATTACAGAGGTATAAGCCTTTTAAATATAGCTTATAAATTTTATTCGAAATAAATAATCTCAAGACGGTAATGACAGATGTATTCATGGGAGAAAAATAAAGTGCTTCCAGGAAGGGACAGTCCCTGAAAGAAAATATTATCACCGTTAAAAGAATTCTAGAAAAAAAAAGACACTTTGCGATCTAGAAAGATGTTGCTTTCACTGACTCCGAGAAAACTTTCGATTCGATCATTAGAAACAAACTTCTTCCTCCTCGTCTTCTGGCAAAGCAGGGTTACGCCTTACTGCCTGTTCAGTCTCGCCATCTCTTCTTCTGCCTTCCCACACTGACTCTTCCAATAGGATTGGATTTAATCGCTCGTCGAAGGATTCTCTGAGATGACACGAGGAATATATGCTCTTTACAATCCTTATTTCGTTGCATTACTTTTTGAAGTTAATGACTGTACCTCCAGGTCTTTCCTTAGTTCTTCATTTCTTAATCTCCTCTTGTGCAGCCTTTCGCTGGCATAAGGAACTTTATTTCTGCTGTTTCTAATTGTCTTAGGTCTTGTGATCTTAATGTCCAACTTCCTGTTGTATACAGTTCTCTGGGTAGCGCAATGGCTTTATAAAATTAGATTTGGATTTCTCTTTTCGCTTTAACGTTTAATGGTCTTCTTATCGTGCCACATAAATGTTGTTAGGCGCTAACTTCCTTATTCATGTCTTTTTTCCCCTCAAAAGTTATGTCACATTCTAGATACCGGAAATGGGACACGTGTTCCGTTATTATGTTATTCTTGATTATCTTCATCTTTATAGGGTACTTTCCTAAAACGGCCATTTTTTGTCTTTGTTCTGGATACCTTTATATCATAATTTACGGTTATATTGCTTAATCTCTGTACCACTATGTGTAATTTGTCTTCACCGTCCTGTACTATTATCTAATTGTCAGCAAAATTACAACCTTAACTGTCCCAATTCTTTTATTCTGTCTTTCATCCATTTCCTGACCAGGTCGTCGATGTACATATTGAAAGGTTTAGGCGACGTCCTTGCCTTACTACCTGGTTTATATCTTTTTCTTGTGTCAGCTCTTTGCCAATGTCTTTTCTTATTTTAATGTTCTTGGGCACACGTCGCATATTTCTATCAGATGTCTGGGGAAGCTTCTTTTCTCCATTACTGATCAGAGCCTTTTCTGTGGATGTGGTCAAATACCTTCTCAAATCCGATAAATGCTACGCATGTCTCCAAATATAAATCTCGTACTTTATGTACAATTTATTTCAGAGTGAAAACATCGTAGGCACAAGGCCTTTCTTTACGGAATCCCGCTTGTTGTTCCAATAAAACTGAATTAGTGATGTTTCGGAGCCTTTCATAAATGATTTTGCTGTAGATTTTATAAGAAGCATTAAGAAGGCTAATTCTCCTCGAATTAATTGTGTCAGACTATGAAAAATAATGGAAGATAGATGATGAATTTCGCATCTTACACAGAGAATTGAAAATTTGTATCAATGTTCTGAAATAAAAATAAACACAGGCAGCTCAAAAAGTGAAGAAATTATCACAAATCAAGTCATCAGAAAGGGATGTACCTAGTCACCAACACGCTCTAACATGTACAAGTATATTGACGATCTCGTGAGAAAGTGGAAGAATGAAGTGCATGAAGGAACAACTGACATCTGAGCGCTATGCTATATGCAGGTGATGTACTCTTAATACAGGATAAGGAAGAAACCTTGCAACATTCAGTGCATAGGTGATATGAACTAGGAACACAGTGTTACAATCCGCAAACATCCACTAATAAGACAATAGCTGTCTATGGCAAGCACACAGTCCGATCGAAAGTTGTAATTGAAGGCAAGGCACTGGGAAAGATCTCCACTGTTTCGGGTTTTGGGTACGATATCAACTTTAAAAACGATAGGGATATACAGATCTAAAGCAATACATTTCAGGACATATTTGGAACTATAAACAAAAACTTGGAGAACAATACGAGAAAAGGAAAAGACAATTTACAAAACAATACCAACAATGGCTGCGACTCTCTTGCTGTATGGCAGTGAATCTTTGATTTAAAAAAAAAAAAAGACAATAGCGGCATACAATCAGCTGAAATGAGATTTGTAAGATCTGTCCATTATGTCTTGCGGTTGAGTCTTAAACGATAATAAACGAGAAGAAAATTGGAAGTTTATTTTTTGAAGAAATGAAGCCAACAAACGTAAGAAAGATACAGGATAAACAAGTATACGCCCTAAAGGAAAAGAGACGCTGTAAGAACTTAGAACAGGCGTACTGCCTAAACTTTGGAAGTTCTTCTATGTTACAAAAGAAAGTGGCCACCAAGGACGCTGAGGACTGCCTCCCTGTTTCGAAACGGAATGCCAATTAAGCTTCGGCTTGAAAGGAAAAATAACATCATATCTGGTAACCATTACTGAAATGTTATAGAGCACATAAAGTTAAACCTGTGAAGTTTGGAAGGAAGAAGACGAGGTACTGACGGAAGTAAAGCTGTGAGGACGGGTCGTGAGTCATGCTTGAATAGCTCAGTTGGTAGAGCACTTGCCCGCGAAAGGCAAAGGTCCCGAGCTCGAGTCTCGCTCCGGCAAACAGTTTTCATATCAGCGCACACTCCACTGCAGAGAGAAAATTTCATTCTGAAATCTAAAATTTTTTGGATACCTGACACGTGTAAGTTAGTACGTTGCATATTTGAGACAATAGTCATTTAATAAATCGAACACTTACAAAGTTTCATTTACTAAAAGATTTTTATTTAACATTTTGATCATACAACGATGGGGTGTAACTGATTAAAAATGAAAAGCACATGCTTGCAAACAAATAATTGCCTATGACAAAGTACTGCCTGATACGTGAAACTGCCGGAACGAGTTTATTCTCTTGTTTGGACACAGATGAACGTTCGTTATACTTCCTACTTATAAGAGTGCAGAATGCCGGCGTTCTGAATTGAGATAGAACGACAGGTTCTGTGACATCAGCATCCGAGACCTGGAATACTTGGATATTCTCTATCTCGCCACTTTCCGCAGATCCTTGCCTGTCTGGTGCACAAAGGACGTCCTCCTTCACACGTTTCCCACCACGCCAGAGGTATAAGGTCACTGCTTCTACTAAGTTTCGATCCCTCCAATAGCTTCTTTACGCAAACAGACACCGGGAGGGGGAAGGGCGTTCCGGGCACACCGCCGTGCAACCGCCCGCACTTATTCCACTAATTTAAATTCCAAGCTGCAAGTTGTGTGGTAGGAACACTCGCGTCTTTATTTAAACAAGTACATATTCAGGGAGAGCTCCGGTACCTTGGTCGATTCACCGCACACAACTGACATTACCGTATGTTGGGCAGGACTCTCAGCGACCCATGTCGACACGTCAGGAAAGACATAAAAAGTCCAGCAGCCCAGCTCTGTACAGAGGGACATCAGGCGCACACAACCCATTCGAAAAATGTTCAGATGTGTGTGAATTTCAAAGGGACCAAACTGCTGAGGTCATCGGTCCTTAGATTTACACACTAACATACTTATACCAAGAACAACACGCACACCCACTCCCGAGGGTGGACTCTAATCTCCGGCGGGAGGGGCCGCGCAATCCGTTACATCGCGCCTCAAATCGAGCGGTCGCTCCGCGCGGCTATCCTGAGTGAAAGTAAGGAAGAATTACGTGACATGCTTAATGGGATGAAGAGCGTAATGAGTAATGAATATGGATTGAGAATAAATCGAAGAAAGACGAAAGTAATTAGAATTAGCACAAATGAGAATAGCGAGAAACTTAACATCAGGTTGATGGTAACGAAGACCAGGCAGCAAATTAACCAAAGACGGCCGGAGCAAGGAGGACATCAAAAGCAGTCTAGCGCTGGTAAAAAGTGCACTTCTGGCCAAGAGAAGTCTACTACTATGAAACATAGGCCTTAATTTGAAATGGCTCTGAGCACTATGGGACTTAACAGCGATGGTCATCAGTCCCCTAGAACGTAGAACTACTTAAACGTAACTAACCTAAGGACAGCACACAACACCCAGCCATCACGAGGCATATAAAATCCCTGACCCCGCCGTCCTTAATTTGAGGAAGAAATTTCTGAGATAGTACGTTTGGAGCAAGGTATTCTATGGTAGTGAAACATGGACTGTGGGGAAACAGGAACAGAAAAGAATCGTAGCATTTGAGATGTGGTGTTATAGAAAGACGTTGAAAATTAGGTAGACTGATAAGATAAGGAATGAGGAGGGTCTGCGTAGAATCGGAGAGGAAAGGAATATGTGGGGAACACTGACAAGGATAAAAGACAGGATGATATGACATCTGCTAAGACATCAGGAAATGACTTCCGTGGTACTAGAGGGAGCTGTAGAGGGCAAAACCTGTAGGGGAAGACAGAGATTGGAATACGTCAAGCACGTAATTGAGAATGTAAGTTGCAAGTACTACTCTCAGACGAAGATGTTGGCACAGCAGAAGAATTCGTGGCGGTCCGCATTAAACCAGTCACAACAAGACTAATGATTAAAAAAAAGAAAAGGGTCGGTGGTCACAATGTTGTGGCTCATCAGTGTGTGTGTTTGTGTGTCTGTGTGTGTGTGTGTGTGTGTGTGTGTGTGTGTGTGTGTGTGTGTGAGCGTGTGTGTGTGGTGTGTGTGTGTGTGCATGAGAGGAAGAGAGAGAGAGAGAGAGATAGAGAGACAGAGGGAGAGAATGTGTTTTTCCTTTGGTATGACTGTATCTACAAATGGTACCTATTTTCATTTTATCAAATGGCTCTGAGCACTATGAGACTTAACATCTGAGGTCATCAGACCCCTAGAACTTAAACCTAACTAACCTAAGGACATCCCACACATCCATGCTCGAAGCAGGATTGGAACCTGCGACCATAGCAGTCGCCCGGTTCCGGACTGAAGCGCCTAGAACCGCTCGGTCACCGCGGCCGGCTTCATTTTATCATTCCGTTCATTAAATTTGCTGGAGAGTCTGTATTGATGTGCATCTGGCCGTTTATCATGTGTTTCAGGGTATTCTGATGAGGCAGTTTTCCTGCTTTTGGGACGGTGGTTCTGTATTTTTTTGTGTTCTGCAAATGTGGAAGTTTTTTGTTCTTTTTTTTCATGTTTCCAACTCCTAATGAATTCTTTGTACCACGTTTTAAAATTCCTGCATCTCATGCAAATGTACACTGCTTGGCGACTTTCACACTACTCAAATTTGTATGTTCGTGATCGTTGGAATCCGTTGCTCGTGATTCTTGGTTGGTTTAAGCTTGATTGGAAGATTTTTACCGTTTCATACGCCCTGACCCATTAGTTCATCTACCACTTAATGTGTCAATTTTAGTGTGTGATGTGCAGTGAACCATTTGCTTCTTTTCTCGGTGGTATTGTCGTTGAGTATGTGTGTTGAATGTATTTCCGGGTTTGAGGCTTTTACGTTTTCCTGCGTGCTGGATAGTTTCGATGTGTGTGATATGTAATTGTGTTTTAATTGAGTCTATATACTGCGTATGTGTTGTGCCCATTTTTACAAAATTTATGTGTGATTGCCTCACTTCTTTTCCACAGTTTCTCTAGTTGAGTGTAATCCTGTTATTCTGTATAATATGTGTCCGAGAGCTACCCGTTTCTGGTTGTAGGGATGACTAGATGTGGAATGTATTATTGTTTATGAGACCGTTGATTTTCTGAAAAACGTTAGAGGAGTATTTGCCTCTACCTTTCTTCTTGTTATGTTAAGAAATTTTGTTTGTTCTTCTTCTTCTAAGTGTTACCTTCATATTCTGATGCACTTTTATTGATTTCTGAATGAATTTCAGCTATTTTTTCATTTGGCTCATCTGTCAGACAAATAATGTCAACTACATTTTTGTACCGAAATATGATTTTAAATCTTCCATAAGTGGCTATGTTTTCAAATAGATGGTTTCCTAAATAACTGACAAAATTGCTGGCTAAAGTTCTTGTTACTGGAGATCCAATAGATAGCTCTTCAACGGCCTTGCCACAGTGTCAACATCGATTCCTGTCAGATCACCGAATTTAAGCGCTGTCAGGCTTGGCTAGCGCTTGGGTGGGTTACCGTCTGGGTCTGCCGAATGCTGTGGGCAAGGATACATTAGCCCTTGTGAGGCCAGTTAAGGAGCTTCGTGACTGAGAAGTAGTGGGATGGGTCACGGGCAACGGACTGGAGAGCCGCGTGATCATCACATACCCCACCGTATATGCATCTAATGACACCTAAGGCCTGAGGATGACACGGCGGCCAATGGGTGACGTTGGACCTTCATGACCTGTTTAGGCGGTGTTTTGTTTTATAGGTTATCCTTCACTTTTCAGATGATATTCATCTTCAGATTGAACATACTGGATGTTTCTGTTACTGCTTCTGCAGTGAGGTTTCTGTGGAGTGTGAAATTTTGTTCTGTGGTTTCTGTTGATCTTTGGGATAGGCATGGAGGTGTACATGGGGTTTTAAAGTCAAATGAATGTTGTTATGTGTGGTATATTTATGTTCTGCATGTGTACTATTAGGTCTCCTGTGTTTATCAATCTTCTGTTGTTTTCTGTTTTATAATGTTTTGTGACTGGTTTTTGCAGATGTTTGACCATGTACAATGAGACTTTCCTGAAGTTTATAACTGCTCTCATTTTGTACCAAAGTTCGTGCATTTTTGATTGGCTGTGAAGTGTCGAGTCTTGTGGGTTCTTCTCCCTTAAGTTGTATTTCTGTTTATCAGTGGGTGCATGCTTAATATTTTTAAGTGATCGTTTCAGATTTGACTGTACGAGCTCCGCTGGATCCATGGATGCCGGCGTGAATTTTCCCAGAGCATAATGAAGCCGCCCCAGCTTGTGTTCGCCCTGCACTACAGGTATCAAGGAGCGGATTCGCATGAAGAAGAAGGTATCGGGATTCATCAGACCATGCAACGCTCTACATCTGCGCCAATGACCAGTGCCGATGGTCATGTGCCCATTTCAGTCATAGTTGTGGATTTTGTGGTGTTAACACTGGCGTCGACTGTGGAGGCCCATTGCTAGGAGTGTTCGGTGCATCGTGTGTAGACACACACTTGCACTCCGCTGTTGTTACTGCCGCCACAGTCCTCTTTTGCCAGTCTGCTCAGCCTACGAAGTCCCAACCCCAGGACGTCTGCATGTGATTTTTTCGTGGTTTTGCACATGTTGAAGACAACTCAGAGCAGCATTTCCCGAACACCTGAAATGTCCTGCAGTTTCCGAAATGCTCGTGCCGAGCATCCAGGACATCACATTCTGCCCTGTCATACACAGACCATACACAGACAGATTGCAGTCCCTTCTCATTCTATACACAGATAGCACGCTTACTGACACTACATACACATTCCATGTACCTGACTGGCAGCCATTCCTCACCAGATGAAGCAGCTACAGCCTGGACGAGTTTGTATCGATAACGCTTCAACTTTGATTAGTAATCAACAGTGGTGGCCGAAGACTTCCGACATAAGAAGTCACATTCATTTTGCTAACGGCCTTACAAAAGGGGGCGGAGGAGCGGACAAACGTTCAGGGCACTCTCTTGTCCCCGGGATGGCAAACGGCCCCTAAAGGTGGCAGAATTAGCAATTATCAACGGCATGATTATGCAGACGGCAATGGGAACCACTGGATTAGAGGCACATAACGTGTATCCACAGGACATGTGGTCTGTACTTGAAAATATGTCATGGTGGTCTCTCCATTGGCCAAAGATTGCGGTATAGTCCCTCATTCGGATCTCCGGGAGGGGAGTGCCAAAGGGGAGGTGACCATGAGAAAAAGCGTGAATAACCGACAAAAAGATAACGAGTCGGGACGTGGAATGTCAGATGCTTGAACGTGATTGGGAAGCTAGAAAACCTGAAAAGGGAAGTGCAAGAGCTCAATCTAGATATGGTAGGAGTTAGAGAAATGAAATGGAAAGAAGACAAGGATTATTGGTCAGATGAGTATAGAGTAATATGAACAGCGGCGGAAAATGGTATAACGGTAGTAAGATTCGGTATGAATAGGAAGGTAGGACAGAGAGTGTGTTACTGTGAACAGTTCAGTGATAGTGTTGTTCCTATCAGAATCGACAGCAAACCAACACCGACGACGGTCATCCGTGTATATGCCGACGTTGCAAGCGGAAGATGAAGAGACAGAGAAAGTATATAAGGATATTTAGCGTATGAAGTATACAAAGCGAGATGAAAAATCTAGTTAGCAATAGCGAATACTCTGTTCACGAATCACAAGAGGAGGAGGTATATGTGGAAAAGGCCCGGAGATACGGAAGTATTCAGTTAGATTACGTCAAGAGCAGACAGAGATTCCGAAACCAGATATTGGATTGTAAGGTGTACCCAGGAGCAGATATAGACTCCGACTACAATGTAGTAGTGATAAAGAGAAGGCTGAAGTTCAAGGAAGTAGTCAGCAAGAATCAATACCCAAAGATGTGGAATACGGAATTACTAAGGAATGACGAAATACGCCTGAAGTTCTTTAACGTTGTAGAGACCACAATAAGAAATACCTCAGTAGGCAGTTCAGTTGAAGAGGGATGGTCATCTCTCAAAAGGGCAATCACAGAAGTTGGAATGAAAAACGTAGGTACCCAGAAGTTAACTGCGAAGAAATCATGGGTAACAGAGGATGATCGATGAAAGAAGGAAGTAAAAACATGTGCATGGAATTTCAGGAACACAAAAAGACAAGGCGCTGAGAAATGAAGTAAATAAGAAGTGCATGGAAGCTAATACGAACTGGCTGCATGAAAAATGAGAAGAAATCGAAAAAAGAAATGATTTCCGGAAACACTGTCTCAGCAAGTAGGAAAATCAAGATAACCTTCGATGAAGTTAAAGGAAAGGATGGTAACATTAAGAGTGGCGTGGGAATTTCAGTGTTAAATGCAGAGGAGAGCGGATAAGAGGAAAGAGTATACTTAAAGCTTCTACGAGGGAGAACACCTGTCTAATGTGATAGAAGAGTTAGGGGACCCGGTAATAGAATCAGAATTTAAAAGGTCTATGGAGGACTTCATATCAAATAAGACACAAGGGATAGATAACATTCCATCAGAGCTTCTAAAATCATTGGGGGAAGTGGCAACAAAACGGCTATTCGCGTTGGTGTGTAGTATGTAGTCTGACTTTCGGAAAAATATCATCTACACAATTCCGAAGACTGCAAGTACTGACAAGTGCGAGAATTATCGAACAATCAGCTTAACAGCTCATACATCCAAGTTTCTGACGAGAATAATATACAGAAGAATGGAAAAGAAAGTTGAGAATCAGCTAGATGACGATCAGTTTGGCTTTAGAACAGGTAAGGGCACCATAGAGGCAATTCTGACGTTGCAGCTGATAATGAAAGCCAGAGTAAAGAAAAATCAAGGCACATTCATAGGAATTGTCAACCTGGAAAAAGCGTTCGACAATGTAAAATGGTGCGAGATGTTTGGAATTCTGAGAAGTATATGGGTAAGCTTTGAGGAGAGATGAGTAATGTACAATATGTAGAAGAGCCTAGAGGGAATATAAGACTGGACGTTCTAGAACGAAGTTCTCGAATTAAAAAGGGTGTGAGACAGGGATGTAGCCTTTTGTCCGTACTTTTCAACTTGTACATCGAAGAAGCAATGATAGAAATAACAGAAAGGTCAAGAGTGGAATTAAAATTTAAGGTGAAAAATATCAGTGATACTATTCGCTGATGACATTGATATCCTGAGTGAAAGTAAAAATGTTTAAAGGTGAGTGAAGTCCTAAGCGACCAAACTGCTAATGTCATCGGTCGCTAGACTTACACACTGCATAAACTAACTTATGCTAAGAGCAACACACACACACCCATGCCCGAGGATGGATTCGAAACTCCGGCGGAAGTGGCCGCGCAATCCGTGACATCGAGCCTCTAACCGAGCGGCCATTCCGCGCGGCTATTCTGACTGAAAGTGAAGAGGAATTACATGACAGGCTTAATGGGATGAAGAGCGTAATGAGTAACGAATATGGATTGAGAATAAATTGAAGAAGAACGAAAGTAATGAGAAGTAGCAGAAATGAGAACAACGAGAAACTTAACATCAGGATAGATGGTAACGAAGACCAGGCAGCAAATTAACCAATGACGGACGGAGCAAGGAGAATATCAAAAGCAGGCTAGCACTGGTAAAAATTGCATTTCTGGCCAAGAGAAGTCTACTAGTATAAAACATAGGCCTTAATTTGTTGAAGAAATATCTGAGAAAGTAGGGATTGCATGGTAGTGAAAGATGGACTTTGGGGAAACAAGAATAGAAGAGAATCGAATTATTTGAGATGTGGTGCTGCAGACAGACGTTGAAAATTTGGTAGACTGATAAGATAAGGAATGAGGAGGTCTGCGTGGAATCTGAGAGGAAAGGAAATTGTTGGGAACAATGACAAAGAGAAAAGACAGGATGATAGGACATCTGGTGAGACATCAGGGAATGACTTCCATAGTACTAGAGGGAGCTTCCCTTTAGGGGAAGACAGAGATTGGCATGCATCCAGCACATAATTGAGAATGTAGTTTACAAGTGCTCCTCTCAGATGCACAATGTTGTGGCTCATCAGTGTGTGTGTGTGTGTGTGTGTGTGTGTGTGTGAGAGAGAGAGAGAGAGAGAGAGAGAGAGGGAGAGCCAGAATATGTGTTTCCTTTGGTATGACTGTAACTACAAGTGGAACCTTTTTTCATTTTATCTTTTCTTTTATCAAATTTGCTGGAGAGTCTGTATTGATGTGCATCTAGTCGTTTATCGTGTGTTTCATAGTTTTCTGATGTGGTTGTTTTTCTGCATATGCGTAAGGCTTTTGTTGTGGTTGGCTATTCCCATTATTCCATGTTTTGAGGACCGTGGTTGTGGATTTTTATGTGCTCTGCAAATGTGGAATTTTTTTCCACATGTCCAACACCTAATGTGTTCTCTGTAAAACGTATTAAAATTCCTACATGTCATGCCAATTTACACTGCATGACGACTTTTACACTACTCAAGTTTGTATGTTCCTGATCCTTGGAATCAGTTGCTCTTGATTCTTGGTGGGTTTAAGCTTGATTAGGAGTTTTGTACCGTTTCATACACCGTTAATCATCAGTTCATCTACCACTCAATGTGTCAATTTTTGTGTGTAATGTGTAGTGAACCATCTGCTTCTTTTCTCGGTAGTGTTGTCATTGCGTATGTCTGTAGACTGTATTTCGGGGTTTGAGGCTTGTGTGTTTTCTAGCATGCTGGATAGGTTCGATGTGTGTGATATGTATTTGTGTTTTAATTGAGTTTGTATACTGCGCATTTATTGTGCCCGTTTTTACAAAAATATTGTGTGATTGTCTCACTTCTGTTCCATAGTTTCTCGTGTTGAGTGGAATCCTGTTATTCTGTACAATATGTGTCCTAGAGCTGTAGGCTTCTGGTTGTAGGGATGACTAGATTTGGAATGTATTATTGTGTCTGTGACCGTTGATTTTCTGAAAAACGTTAAAGGAATGTTAGCCTTTTCCTTTCTTCTTGTTATGTTAAGAAATGTCGTTTGTTCTCCTTTTTTTTAAGTGTTACCTTTATATTCTGATGCAATTTTGTTGATTTTTGAGCGAATTTAAGCTATTTTTTCATTTTGCTCATCTGTCAGACAAATAATGTCAAACACATATTTGTAACAAAATATGATTTTAAATCTTCCATAAGGGGCTACCTTTTCAAATAAATGGTTTTCTAAATGAGTGACAAAATGGCTGGCTAAAGTTCCTGTTACTGGGGATCCCATAGATAGCTCTTCAACGGCCTTGCAACAGTGGTAACATCGATTTCCGTCAGATCACCGAATTTAAGCGCTGTCAGGCTTAGCTAGCGCTTAGATGGGTTACCGTCTGGGTCTGCCGAGTGCTGTGGGCAAGAAGGATACATTCAGCCCTTGTGAGGCCAATTAATGAGCTACTTGACTGAGAAGTAGTGGGATGGGTCACGAAAAACGGACGGAAGAGCAGTGTGATGACCACATAGCCCACCGTATACACTTCTAATGACGCCTAAGGGCTGAGGATGACACGGCCAGCAGGTAATGTTGGACCTTCATGACCTGTTTGAGCGATGTTTTGTTCTATAGGCTATCCTTCACTTTCCTGATAATATTCATCTTCAGATTGAACATACTTGATATTTCTGTTACAGCTTCTGTAGTAAGGTTTCTGTGAAATGTGAGATTTTGTTCTGCGATTTCTGTTGATCTTTGTGATACGCATGGAGGTGTACATGGGTCTTTAAAGTCAAATCAATGTTGTTATGTGTGGTATAAAAAAATGGCTCTGAGCACTATGGGACTTAACATCTACGGTCATCAGTCCCCTAGAACTTAGAACTACTTAAACTTAACTAACCTAAGGATATCACAAAACACCCAGTTATCACGAGGAAGAGAAGATCCCTGACCCTGCCGGGATATGTGTGGTATATTTATGTTCTGTATGTGTGCTATTGGGTCTCCTGTGGTTATCACTCTTCTGTTGTTTTCTGTTTTATGTTTTGTGATTGGTTTTTGCAGACGTTTGATCATGTACGTTGTGACTTTCTTGAAGTTTATAACTGGTCTCATATTGTACCATGTTTGTGTATTTGTTGACTGGCCGTTAAGTGTCGGGTCTTGTGGGTTCTTCTCCCTCCAGATGTATTTCTGTTTATCAGTGGGTGCATGCTTAATATTTATAAGTGATCGTTTCATATTTGACTGAAAGTGTATTGTGTTAGCATGAATGTATAAGAAGTTGTACATATGAAACAAACCGCTGCACATTTGGAGAGCTCTTAAAATACCAAAGTAACCTTCCTACACACATAGGACAATGTATGGAACTAATCAGAATAAAGAATCACAACAAGTAACTCATACAAAAGCAGGACAACTACCACATCCAGAAAGCCATTGCTGAGAACAAACATGTGATAAATGACCAGACGTACATAAATATTCCATTTGTATTCACAGCCATATTACAATAGTTACATATTTCCCCCTCCCACCCCTCTCTCTCTCTCTCAGTCTTTCTCTCTCTCTGTCTTGCTCTCTCTGTCTTTCTCTCGCTCTGTCTCTCTCTCTTTCTCTCTCCCTCCCTCTCTCTCTCTCTCTCTCTCTCTCTCTCTCTCTCTCTCTCTCTCTCTCTCACACACACACACACACACACACACATACACACACACCATAGATAACTCCAAAGACTTTCGGTAGCTAGCAATAATATTCTACAGTTGGCAACAGTATCCATAATATAACATCAACTCGTGTGTTCAGTTCCTAGTATTGTGAAGTGTGAAAACGAAATTTCAAATTGCTATTATTATAAGAAGGATAGCTTAAACAAAAAAATGTACGTACTCCAGACAACTGAATATGTCTTTCAAAGAATAAAGATGAAATGCGTGTAACACATAAACTTTGTTTTATTAAGTTGTGATTTTACGTCCCAGAGTAGTAATTAGCAACACACCGTAATGCTACGTGCAACTCAGGACGACAAATGTACGAAAGCTGAAGATGCAGCTGAGCAGTTTCCGCGTGAAAACAGCTCTGAATTGGTTCCTCTTGTTCTTTAGTCATCTGACCATGCTGCTAGCCGTTTTTGGATTCTTCCAAAAACGGAAAAGAAGTCGCTCCGTGCTCGCATATTCTGAGGTCATAGCGTTATAGCATCACAGATTTTCCAGTAGTAAAAACATATTCTTACAGAGGCTTTAGCAACAACCGTGGAATAGAGGCGGTGACGTTATAAAAAAAGTGTACGGATGCAGGCTGCTTAAGGCGACAAATGACCGACGCTTCCTATATTTTCTGAAGAAAAGTAAATCGTTGACATTAGAACCAAGATCATGTAAAGGCTACCGCACTTCAGCATTCCCTTAGACCACAGCTCTATTGTACGTAATTCATTGTGACTCTTGCCTCTGCTACTGCTTTGCATCGACTTTTTTGTTATCGAACATGTGTTTAGATGGAATGACCACCGAGAGTGATCTTTGCAGAGGCACTTGACACGCAGTACGTAGCCCGATGGCGCCTAGTGGGTCATCAAGAATGTAACTTGGACAGACCGTCCAGTCCGCTTGCACGAGACATACAGAGGCAGCAATCGGCTGGACCCACACTGCTTGCCACGGAATTTATGGTGTGTCGCGTGAAGCCGAGCAAGGCACAGTTAACCAGCCTCCCTGTCGCTGAGCGCATGTTTATGTTCGTTCGCGTCCCTTCTGATAAAATAGTGACTCGATGCACACGGTATTGCCCTATAAATCCGTGTGCGAGCTCCCTTTGCTATTCATTAAGATAACTTACATCGTCGTAAAGGGGCAAAATTTCTCTTAAAACTGCTGCAGTAGATGCTTAACGTAACATATAGCTACACTTGCACTACAAAATTGTTTGTCGGATATAGGTGGATGTTTGTGTAACACTTCTTTGTCAGAAACTTTATAACTTTCCTGCCTGCCTCGCTGGACTATCACTTTTCGTAGAAAGGATACCGCGGAGAAATGGGTCGACGGCTGGGGGCTATTTATAGAATGAATCTCTGCAGCGAACTTTGCACTGATTTGAAACTTCTTCACAGATTATACTGTGTGCTATTCAGGGACTTAAACTCGGTGCCTTATCTTTCTCCTAACTACGTAAATAATTCACAAAAGTGAATATTGTAAGCAGGGAATTGACCACACTACACTAGTATTCAAACGCATATAACCATGACGTTACACGTTGCGAAACCCCCTGCGTAGGAAAGCTGTCGAACCCAGGAAACTAACTGTGAGCTGGGCATGCCTTTCAGTTAGAAGTTAACAATTTAAATGTGTGGAATTTTGATGGATAATGAGATATCTAAGGCCCTAATTTTCAGTGTAACCATAAATGTTACACTATGCCTATGGTCATCCCAAGTTCTGATCTCAAGATATAATTTTACAAACTTGTATGACTCTTTATGAGACGACTGCCTGACTGTCTATGAAGGAATGGCAGCACATTCTTCCTCAAGTCATGATACCAAAGAAGGTAGTGATGTTGGATACTGGCGTCCGGAGCCAAGACTACTTTCTGACTCATCACGTGTTCCATTGGATTCACATCGGGACTGTGGGCAGGCCATTTCATTTCACGACTGTTATTGTCCAGAAACCACTGCCTCACAGATGCTGCTTTATGACAAGATGCATTATCAAGCTGATACGGGGTGTTCAAAAAGTCTCTCCGCAGTGCCGTATGATTGCTAGCCGCGCGTGCCGTATGATTGTTCGCTTGCCTGGGTTACTTCCCTTCAAGTGGACTCTCCCAACATCCCACTGTTTCGTTTATCTCAGCCAGCTTCAGTAGTCTCTTTGGTGTGTGTCGTTACGTGTTGCCGTGAACGTTTAAGTTTAGTTCCTTTGTCCGTTTGTTTCGTTTTTGTCACTATTAAAATGCTAACCACTGAAGAACGTGTGTTTTTAGTCGAACAAGTGTTCAAAGCTGGCGGCAGATACACAGATTCAGTTCGTCAAAGATTTAATTAAGTTTTCCCGGAGACAACACTCCCACATCGCGATACTGTGCGAGATTTGATTAACAAATTTCGAAGTACGGGTTCAGTGACAGATGCACCGAGAAGTGGTCGTCCTAGCGTTTTGTCTGACGATGAACTACTCGATATTTCCGATAAAATTTCCATGAGTCCGAACAAGTCAGTAAGAAAACTCGCCCAGAAAATCGATGTTAGTGTCGGAACGGCCCACACAGCTGCAAGGAAAAAATTAGAACTTTTCCCATACAAAGTGACAGTCGTGCAAGGACTGAAAAATACTGATCATGGCAAGAGTCTACATTATTGTCAATGGTTCAAAAAATTCGTTCAACAAAATGGAGGGGATATTCTTAATGAAACGTTTTTCACTGATGAGGCGTGATTTCATGTATCCGGGTACAGGAACTCGTAAAATTCTCGTATGTGGAGTACTGCAAATCCATTGTGTATTCAAGAGGAACCACTTCATTCTGTGAAAATAGTTTGGATTGTATTTTCTAGACGTCAGATTTGGGTCGCATATTTTTCAGCGAAACAATAAACGCACAACGATAGTGCAGTGATATTCTGTACCCACTGATAGGAGTACTTGTGTTAAGTGAAATATTGAACGGCTATTATCAACAAGAAGGTGCAACCGCGCATACAGCTCGCGTTTCAATGTCTCTGGTTGCTGATGTTTTTGGTGATCGCATAATTTCACAGGGACTTTGGTCTCCACGATCGCCTGACCTAACACCACGTGACTTTTTCTTCTGGGGTGCAGCGAAAGCAACTGTCCATAATAACCGTCCAAACTCCATCGATGAATTGAAAGCTGCAATATCCACTTTCACTGCTTCTGTTACAGAAGAAATGTTACAGCTTGTGTTTGGAAACATGATTAGACGAACTGAACTGTGTATTCAACAACAGGGGGGACACTTTCAACATATAATGTGAAAGTTTGTAAGTAAAAATGAATAGTCAATAAATTAATAACTTGTATTTCACTGAGTTTCAATTCGGTATTTTCTCTGCGGCATACGGCACGCGCGGCTAACAATCATACGGAACTGCGGAGAGACTTTTTGAACACCCCCGTATAAACAATGATCATCTGCGACCTGTTCCTCTGCTGTAAGCAGCATACAGTTCTGTAAACTATCTTCATACCATTCCGTCTTCACAGTTTTATTGCTGTTATTGTTGTGGTCTTCTGTCCTGGGACTAGTTTGATGCATCTCTCCATGTTACCCTATCCTGTGCAAGCTTCCTCATCTCCCAGTACCTACTGCAACCTACTACATCTTTCTGAATCTGTTTCGTGTATTCATCTCTTGGTCTCCCTCTATGATTTTTACCCTCCACGCTGCCCTCCAATACTAAATTTGTGATCCCTTGATGCCTCAGAATATGTCCTACCAACCGATCCCTTCTTCGTGTCAAGTTGTGCCACAAGCTTCCCTTCTCCCCAATCCTACTCAATACCTCCTCATTAGATATATGATCTTCCCAGCTAATCTTCAGCATTCTTCTGTAACACTGCGTATTGAAAGCTTCTATTCTCTTCCTGTCCAAAATATTTATCTTCCATGTTTCACTTCCATACATGGCTACACTCCATACAAATACTTTCAGAAACGACTTCCTGACACTTAAATCTATACTCGATGTTAACAAATTTCTCTCCTTCAGAAACATTTTCCTTGCCATTGCCAGTCTACATTTTATATCCTCTCTACTTCGACCATCATCAGTTATTTTGCTCCCTAAATAGCAAAACTCCTTTAGTACTTTAAGTGTCTTATTTCCTAATCTAATTCCCTCAGCACCACCCGACGTAATTCGACTACATTCCATTATCCTCGTTTTGCTTTTGTTGATGTTCATCTTATATCCTCCTTTCAAGTCACTATCAATTCCGTTCAACTGCTCTTCCTAGTCCTTTGTTGTCTCTGACAGAATTACAATGTCATCGGCGAACCTCAAAGTCTTTTTTTATTTCTTCTCCATGGATTTTAATACCTACTCCGAATTTTTCTTTTGTTTCCTTCACTACTTGCTCAATATACAGATTGAATAACATCGGGGAGAGGCTACAACCCTTTCTCACTCCCTTCTCAACCACTGTTTCACTTTCATGTCCCTGGACTCTTATAACTGCCATCTGGTTTCTATACAAATTGTTTTATTAAACGCAATAAAAGTATCACACCCCTACCATGATAATCACCCCCCAGATTGTACCATCACCTCCTCCATACTTGATTGCTGGCACTACACATCATGGCGGATGTACCTAGGCATTCGCCAAACACATCGAATTACCACATCACTCAAAATCACTTGTTTTAAGTCGTACACTGTCCCATAGAGTTGCTCTTTACACCTCCTCAATTTTCGCTTAGCACTCACATAAAATCTGTGGGTCATGAGGAACTGCTTCTCTATTATACTCCACACTTTTTAACTCTCTACGCACAGACATTGCGGTAGCTGAACGGATGGTAGGTACTTTCGAATTCACGAGTGATTTCTTCCTCTGATTTTGTGCAATTTTTTAGAACCACCCTCCGCTATGATCGACGGTCCCAGTCCGTCAGTATATGAAATGTGCCCACTCTTGGTTTGGGTGTGGTCGCTCGTTCGCGTTTCCACTTCATCACCAGTCGACTTGGGCAGTATTAGGACAATAGATATGTCCCTGATGGATTTGTTGCTCGGGTGACATGCAGTGAATTCTGGGTCATCCAGGTATCCTGACCGACCCATTCTGCTGTTACTGATTCTGTATCGAGAAAGCAACGTCCCACGCCTGTTTTTGTTCCGACGGGCCCAACTGTTGTGGCTTCTAGTGGTCATTTCCGCATTGCAGTAATACACAGGAGGATCTGGACACTTTTGAGTGGACAATGTATGTGGAGGGTGATTGAATTTATCAGACGTCGTGGTGATAAACTATGTAATCAAAAGTATCCGGACACCTAGCTGAAGATGACTTACAAGTTCGTGGAGCACTCCATCGGTAATGCTGGAATTCAATATGGTGTTGGCCCACCCTTAGCCTTGACGGCAGCTTCCACTCTCGCAGGCATACGTTCAGTCAAGAGCTGGAAGGTTTATTGGGGAATGGCAGCCCATGCTTCACGGAGTGCTGCACTGAGGAGAGGTATCGATGGCGGTCGGTGGGGCTTGGCACCAAGTCGTCGTTGCAAAACATACCAAAGGACTCAGGACAGGACTCTGTGCAGGCCAGACCATTACAGGATGTTATTGTCTTGTAACAACTCCACAACAGGTTGTGCACTATGAACAGGTTCTCGAGCGTGTTGACAGATGCAATCGCCATCTCCGAATTCCTCTTCAACAGTGGGAAGCAAGAACGTTGAAAGGTCTCTGTTGGATTCCTTTCATGTTTGATTTCTTAAATCTGTTGTCATTTATGGAATAAATTCCTCTTCTAAATTTACTGTGGCGTTTCTACCTGGGAGGAGACTGAGTAGTGGAACGTGTTACTTTTACACATAAACAAGAACGATCTGTCACACTACTACACTTTAAAACACAGTTTATATGTAATTCATGTCACACAGTCTCATACGGAACCTACATCCGCTTTCTTTTATATACTGTATATGATAAGATACTGTCATCCCCCTTCCCTTCTGTGTGAGAGTATGAATGAGCAAATGTATTTGTAGTTGCATGCTTGAGGGTAGCAGACAAGGCTGTCTGCTAGAGAACACTAGGACCAACGTCGGAACAGGTAGCTACGCTTTCTTAAAGCAGAGAGGTTTCTATCCTTAGTATGGTTCTGTCCGTCCGTTGTCATGTTGGTATAGGAAGCTGCCCCTCTGGCCCCTTCCGTTTGTCTTTGTGAGCCACCCTCAGGAAACACGCTCGGCAGTAGGCAGTTGCAGTGTGGCCGTGGCGAGCGTCTGAAGTGGTAAGATCTCCGGCTAAGCGCGTGTCTGTTAAGCCCGTAGGACAATGGATTTCTTAAGTTCAGCCTAAGTGAAAATTTAATCACCCTTATTTCGGGTTTAGGTCTAAAATATCCATGTTATCTTAAATTGCAGCGCAATATTATTCTCGTGTGAAGTTCAGATTAGTTTCCGGTAGTTGCTTTGTTACTGCTTTGTGAGTAAAGTGGAACTACGTGTTGATCAGTAACTCTAACTAAGATCAATCTTAAATGCGAATGCTTGTGTGATTATAACGTCTCGTCTTGACTATATTTTCAATATAGCAACTTTTCTTTATGTTCAGCCCACGTGGGGTGTACTTTGCGAGACCACTACCACGTGCTTATATAACTGTTTGACCCATCAGGTTAATAGTAAGACGTTAGTAACCAGTTCAAGGTTTTGCTTTTGTCAATTGCTTTTCGATCTAATGTATTTTAATTATCAAAATTATTGTGGAGTTGTACGCTTTGTGTAAACCAAGTTGACCACGTGGAGCATGTGGTGTAATCATCAAAGTAGCCCTCAGCTATTCTTTTTGCGAAGACTTCACAAAGAGTTAATATGAATTTAGTATACCAGTGTGTGGTAATTACATGACGGACAGGATTGTGGTATGAACGTAATTTCTTTGGGTAAAAACTGAATCTGTTGGTTGTGGTTAATTTCTTCTTGCTTATGTTTCAATGTTCTTCGTGAGTTATTTTATGAATGCAGTGTCGTATGCAGTCTCCCAATCTTGGCTCCATATTTTATGTGTTCCGTAAGATTACAATCTCACATTTTTCAATCGTAAATAAGGCACCAGCTCAGTTATAACTCACGTATAATATGCTGAAATTTCAATGAACAATCTTAAAATAAATTTCCAAATATAAACTGATTTCTTTCTTTTTATTTAAATTCTCTTTATATATATATATATATATATATATATATATATTACCGGTTTTGTATGACTATTAAAAGATTATCATTAATGTTAGTCTGCTTGGTAAACCTAGACTAAATATCTGATGAAACAGTTGCTTAGTAATACAAGATTAACCTCCCCAGACAGCTCATAGCTTTTAACCCGCTTTTATTCTACTATTAGCACCCGATTTCAGCATAGCAAATTCATGTAGCAACTTTACACATGGCGACCCTGTTCTGTGATTCCGCTAGACTCTGGAATCTCTGAAACGTTAGATTGCGAGCGTGTTATAATCTTAATTTTTTTCCTACAGCGCTCAAACAACTTGTGTTGTTTCCGAGCAGACTTTCAAAAGATTCACGGCGTTGTTGATCGGCGTTGCGTTGTTTGTCTTGTTTTGTTTTTTATATTTGTGTGTGTTATATGTCTGTGTGTTTTTTATTCTCGCTTGTAAATTCCACTGTTTCGATCAAAGATAAAAATTTGTTTTGCGTGTGAAAAAGTGTGTACTAGGTTGGGTATCTTCCGTGTGACTGTCGTAATTTTTGGGGGACACATTTATTGTGATTAGTGTGTTGCGTACTGAGTATAAATTGCACTAATGCAAACACGTAACCAAGCTAAAAGTAAGCGGTCCAACAACTTAAGCAACATGGACCAAGGGGATAATTTGATTTCCAATATTAACGCGTCGGGCGGTTCCGAAAATGCAATGGGGAATACTTCAGACGAAATGCAAAACAGCACGAATGGGCTCACAGCAGAGCCAGAAATTAATTTGCCTCCAACTAACCAAATTGATTTAGCAGAACTCATGAAAGCCTTATTCCAACAAAATAAAGAAAACACAGAGAAATCGATCCGCGAGCTAGGGGAACAAATGACGCAGAAATCAGAAAAATCGTTCGAACAAATGACGCAGAAATCAGAAAAATCGTTCCGAGAACAAAAAGAATCATCCGAAAAATCGATCCGAGAGCTAGCCGAACAAATAGACGAAAAACTAATCCAGCAGACAAATAAAGTCGACAAGTCGATGCAGAGAGTGTCCGATGATATCTCACAAAGAATAAACAATCTGGCAAGTGAGATAAAAAGTGATATTATGAAAGAATTAGGCCGTACATTTGAACAAATCGATGATCGTCTGCAAGCCTTAGAACAGAGCAAGCGGAGGGGCGATGCCGAATCTAAAGAAAGCGAAGAACGGCTACTTAGGAATTTCCAAGAGCTGAGGGAAGAATGCCAAAGGGAGCACCAGCAGGTACTCTCGAGGGTCCAAGAGGCAGAAACGCATTGTCCCACGTCCGTTAGCAACACAATAGCGGACAACAGTTTAGCGATCCACACGTTGGAACAGCAAATAGAACAATTGAAGCAGACTGGGGCGGAGGACAAGAGACAAATTGATGATAAGATTGCGGCATTAGCGGACATTGTAGGCACGATGAAGCTGACGGAAAGCGAGAACAATACTACACCGGTAGCGGCCGCAGAGACCGAAGAAGTGCGTTCGCTTCTGAGATTTCAGAAGGGACAGTTCGAAGTGAACAGGCAAAACAGAGCTGTAACAGGCGAATTAAAAGAACGCGTGGCGCATCTGGAAAACCGCATGGCGTGTGATTCCGAACTCGTCAATAGCATTAAAAATAGCCGTACGAACAGTGCAGAGAGGGACTCCGGCCACGAGGGAGATTTTGACGACAGGGAAGAATGTAATTTGAGGGGCAGACATGAGAATAATAGAAACATTCAAGGGCCTCGCCAGGAGGAAATGCGGGGATTTGATTTCAAACATTTCCTTACGGTGAGAAAGTTTGAGATATTCCGAAATTCGCAAAAAGGAATACATCCACGAGCATGGCTCGAGCAATTTGAGTTCTGTCTTCCTCCCGACTGGGCAAGTTCACATAAGATAGAATATATGTGTGGCTATTTGGAAGGCGAACCGGCGATTCGCATGAGGTCGGCAGCGCGTCACTGCAACTCCACTCGGGAGTTTCGACAAGCCTTTCTGTCCGCCTATTGGTCGGAAGCGGCACAAGATAGGGTCAAACATGGCATAATTATGCTGCCAAATTTGAACCAGTCTGGTTTCGGCAGCCCTGCACGCCTATTCGACCACATGCTGCAGGCAAATCAATTCCTATACGACCCATACGGGCCTGCGGAACTAATTAGGATATGCATCACCAAATTGCCGATGCACTTGCGGCACGTCATTCTTGCGGGACGATGCAAAGAGGACGTGGAAACGTTTAAGACGCTTCTCCAAGAGTTGGAATACAATACAGGAGAATGCCCGCCTAATCAGGCACAAAGTTATTACGGGGCACAGCAGCGCGACCGCAGTCGTGGCCGTATTACTAATCAACGGCGTGACTGGTCGTCGCGACGCGAACGGAACAACAATCGGGACAGGCCGTATAGAAACTGGGGTAACAGTCGCGAACACAGGTGGAACAGCGGAAATGATCGAGGACGTGGACAAGATCGTGAACGCTACAGGTACGGCAACCAGAATCGATATCACGGTGAACACGGTGGGAATAGGACTGTAGGCGGAGCACCTCATGATGTGGAAATTCGGCCGGCTAACCCTAGACATAATCCAGCAAATAGAAATGAGCAAAACCGGCAATGACTAACGATCAGCGCAGAAGGCGCCCAATCGGAACAAATGAGCGACATGGCAAATGTGTAGAAAGGACAGTGGGGAGTAGAGAGGACGGTGGAGAGAATTAATTGATTAGTTTAAATTTGTGACATGCATTTTGAATAATATGTTGGTAAAAATTAATGATAAATATGTTTTTATGTGAGTGATTGAAGTGATGTTGTTAATTTGTTTTCTTTCCTTGTGCAATTAGGATTTAGTTTGATTCAAACGTAAAGATAAAAGGTTTCCTTGTAAACGAGTAAAATGCTGTTTATGTTTTATTGTGTGTAAATTGAAAAGAGTCGCTCCTGAGGAAAGCAAGATCGTTGCTGAATTAGTGCATAAACTCAGGGGAATATCCGATCTGTGGGTATTATGGGTCTGGCAAACCCAGGTCCCCAGCTGTTAGTAGCCTTGTTTCCGATTTTCTGCTTTCAGTGCTACTATCTATCTATTACTATTCTATATCTGTCAGTATAAATGAGGATCTCTTACTATAGTATGCGTGCTGTATGAATATTTTAAGATAGGAGAACTCTGAGAAAGGAATGAGTAAGTTTGGAATCTTGAAAACAGGATGCGATAATACGATTGTTTAACCATTGGCTTCCCAATATGCGATGATATGTTAATATTGATGATATATGTCTTTTTTGTTCTTTATAGCTGAGTACGTAAAGTGCTGTCTGTGGATTTCGTAAGTATATTGATTCCCTTCAAGGTGAAAGAAGAATTGTGGTTTGTGTAATTTACGTGGCCTTGAAATATTATTGTGGTAGTCAAATACGAGCAGTTTTTCAGCAAATGGAGAATGGAACAGAAATATGGATCCTTTCTGTACTCTTGATTGATGTTGAGCCAAAGCCTAAAAAAAAAAAAATTATTCTGCGTTAATACTTGTCCTAGAAAAGCGACGTTTATGTGTTTTGCTGATGCTGTGAGCATTACAGCTTACTGTTTTCGCTGGTGCGGGATGCACTGCAGCCTATATGATGTGTACTGAGGAAATTTCCCTCTTGAAGGTAGAGGATGATTAAATAATTTTGATTATGGGACCGAAGGAAAGCTTGGTTTAAGGTAATAAGGATGAAGCAAAACATTTGTCATTTAAACTACAGGAGGATTCGGATCTTTTGTGTCTGTTGTGAGTTCAACATGTTAAGATGAAACTGTTTTACAGAATAGAGGTGATCACAATTTTGCCATTCATGAGAAATGAATCCAGAATAACCACCACAGGCGAAATGACCGATTTGGAAGCGAGAGGTAACTTAAAGGAGGAACGAAATCGCAGCAAAATGGGTAAGAAAATGTAGTATAACCTGTATAGTGCAGACATTTTTACCGTTCTCAGAGTCATCTGTGTGATTAATTCTTGTGATAACGTAATTTTAGATGAAATTTTCTTACTGTTTTATGTGTGAATATATGAGTATGATAAATGTATAATTGCGAGTCTCTTTTCAGGTGTGCGAACTGGTATAAATGTTTTGGTGTGTAAATAACCATTGTTCTTTTTACTGTGTATGTTTAAGGAAAGTTTCTCCATATTTATCATGTGACAAGACGTATGCCGCGAGCGTCAAGAAGAGGACGAATTAGAACAATGTTGTAGTGGTATATACACGGTGTTGAAATAGCATTGAAGTAGCTTATTGGCTTAACTAGTAGTGGATAGAAGTAGAATATTGAGTAATGCATGTTTATGGGTAGTTAGTTTGTAGAATAGACAACAGGTGCCTTTCTTTCGGCACTCGCGGTGTCACAAACAGGGCGTGCAAAATCTTGGACACCCCTGTGGTATGTCACTTGGCGGAAGCAGCGGCCAGTGCCCCTCGCGGCAGGTAGTGCCTAACAAAGGGACAAACCAGTCTGCCACCCTACTCCAGGCAGCTCGGCAGAACTCGTCAGAGCTTTTAGCAGCTCACTGCAACGTCCAGTCTTTACCTGCGCATTACGAAGAACTTAGCCTCCTCTTCAACCAACTAAACTACCACGTAATCCTCTTATCCGAAACGTGGTTGAAACCACACATATCCTCTGCATCTTTTCATCTCCCAGGGTACACATTTCTTAGGGCAGACAGATCAAAAAAGCGAGGTGGCGGGGTCGGCGCGTATATACGAACAGATCTCAAAGCGAAAGTCTTATGTACGTCAAATCCTGCTGAAGAAAAAGAGGCTGAATTCATGTTCATTGAAATAAATATACAAAGTCGGAAATTCTTGACTGGCGTCGTGTACAAGCCGCCAAAAATAAGCTCAATGAGTTCTTTCCAGTCGAAATTACATTCACTTCAGTGTCAATACGAACATGTCATCGTAATGGGTGACTTGAACATAGACCTGCTAAGAGACACACCCTCCGCAATAAACCTAAGAAGACTGTTTAGTTGCAATAGCATGAACATTCTTCCATTACAACCTACACACCATACAGCGCACAGTCATACTCTTATAGACGTAATCGCAACGAAACAGACTGACAAAGTAAGAGATGTTGGTCAAACATCGGCCCCTGGCCTCTCAGCACATGATGTAATATTCCTGGCCTACTCTGTGCAGCCCCCAAGGATCAAATCGCGTTACATAACTTGTAGGAACATGAAACGTATTGACCTCGACGCTCTAACAGCCGATTGCTCAGAAATCCTATGGCATCAAATAATCAGAAAACCCACAATCGACGGCAAAATTAATGACCTTGGTGATAAACTCCTTGCCCTCTATGACAAACATGCACCTGTGCGCACAATCCGTGTAAGAAAATCTCCTGCTCCATGGCTGACAGCTGAATTACGTCAAATGATGACTAATAGGGATGCTGCCCACAGGCGTTTCAAGGCAGATCCGAAACCCGAGCGTTTCGAAGAATACAGAAAGCTACGGAACAGAGTGAAACAATGCATTCGCAATGCTAAAATCAGGCACGCTCGCTCCCTTGTATGCAGCGATCTGACGCCCACGACTCTATGGAAGAATCTCCGTAGCTTGGGGGTCGGAAAGGCAAAATCGGAAACTACTTTTCATGTGTCTGCTAACGAATTAAATGAATTCTTCTCTGCACCTCTGAATACCAGCACAGCTGATAATTACCGTCCACAAGAATCCCCAAACAGGATAACTAACAACGATACCTTCCATCTAAAACATGTAACAACAAATACGGCAAGAAAAGCAATAATGAGAATCTCTTCTGATGCAATAGGCAACGACAGTATCGGTATAACCATGATTAAGAATGTTGCCGATATCTTAGTACCTGTCTTAACTGACATATTTAATTTTTCCCTCGTGAACGGAATATATCCTACTGCATGGAAAAGAAGCCTAATTCGACCCATCCCTAAGATCGAAAACCCGCAACTGCCTAGTGATTACCGACCAATTAGCATACTGCCTGCTGTTTCCAAAGCACTTGAATATATTGTTCATGACCAAATCACTGAACACTTGCATGAATTCAGCCTATATGACAAATTTCAATCCGGTTTCCGTAAACATCACAGCACAAACACTGCTCTAATTAAAGTAACTGATGACCTGAAATATGCCATCGACAATCGAAAGGCAACAATATTGACGCTACTGGACTTCAGCAAAGCTTTTGACACTGTTAACTTTGACATATTGCTCAGAAAAATGCAACAGCTTAATTTCTCTGATAGTGCAATGAGATGGTTTGAAAGCTACTTAAAAGACAGACAGCAATGTGTTGTCTGCGTAAATGAAAAATCTTCCTGGAAACATGTTTCCTCGGGAGTGCCACAAGGATCAGTCTTAGGACCACTTTTGTTTTCTTTATATGTCAACGATATTTCGTCGGTTCTGTCCTCCTGTAAATATCATTTCTATGCCGACGACCTCCAGCTCTACCTAAGCGTCAGACCTGAAGATGTAAACACTGCAATCGCTCAGATGAATGATGATCTGTCTTCAGTAGTGAGATGGGCGAAAAACCTGGGGCTTAAACTAAATGCAAAAAAGACGCAAGTAATCTTAATAGCCCATCAGAAATTAATAAGTTCAGATTTTCGCGAACGGCTACCTCCTATTCTGCTCGACGGTACTCCAATACCATATCAGAAAACAGTGAAGAACTTGGGTGTAACTTTGGATGAGCATCTCAACTGGGCGGAGAATACAGTCGCAGTGTGCCGAAAGACGTCTGCTTGTCTCTATGCTCTCAAAAAGTTTCGGAACATATTTCCACAGGACTTGAAACGCCAGCTCGTGCAAGCACTCGTTCTACCGAACCTCCACTATTGTGATGTGATTCAACAAGGCATGAGTAGTGAAAACAAAAGACGGCTAGAGCTAACCATGAATGCCTGTGTGCGTTACACCTGCAACATTCGCCGATATGATCATGTTAGTGCTTCATACTCCGAGCTAGGGTGGCTGCGGCCGGACAAATTGCGTGACTACCACACTCTATGTCTACTCCACCGACTCCTCATCGCGCAAGCACCCCAGTACCTTGCTTCAGAGATTAAAAACCTGTCATGTCATCATAATCGAAACACGAGGTCACTCTTATTTGGTATCCTAACTGTGCCCACTCACAAAACAAAAACTTTTGCAAACTCCTTCTCAGTTGCCGCTGTCCGCCTATGGAACAAACTGCCCCTTACCTTGCGCAAAATTCGATCTCCTGCTGCTTTTAAGAAGAAGTTGAAGCATTTCCTACTATCATCCTCACAAAGTTCTCCACAAAATTAATGTACAAGGACAATCCCCTCATCTGTCAAATAGCAAAGCTAGCGTCTCCTATCTTGCTCCTGAGATGCCTTCCTCTTCATCTTTCTCTATTAGCCACGCAATCTTCTTTTCCTTTATATTTCCTTAATTATGTTTCATCATGTCTCTATTCTTCTCCTCCCTTCACTATGAGTCTCCCTCATACTCCGTGCTGCCGGCACTCCTATCTAAAATCTGTCTCTTCAATAATGTCTAATTATAACAGTACTTGTGACCTAAGAATATAAACTCTATATGTATGTATTTTTCCAGGTGTACCTTTCAAATTGTTTATTTCACTTTTTGTACTAGATGTAGTTTAACATGCCTACTAAAACATATGAATGTAAAATAAGTAGAATGCCTGGTTAGATGTAAGAGAGGGCCTGATGGCCCTAATCTTGCCAGGTTAAACAAATCAATAAATAAATAAATCAATAAATAAAACAGGTGTGCATGTATGTGTGTGTAAATAACATGTGAACCCTATGCTCTCCTGACCTATACTTGCACAAGGCATAATCCTATTCATTTTAGTGAATTAATAAGTAGCATTGGATTTATTAAAACGTAAGTGAACCACATTAGTGATGTGGATTTAAATATTATATTGTCAGTTCATTTAGTTCTTATTTTTTTTACATTGTAAAGTCATTTCACTTTTATTTTTTTACATTGTCAAGTCATTTAAATTTTATTTTATATTGTCGATTCATCTAATTATTTTTATAAAAAAAAAATTAAGTCTCACGTTTGTTCTTAAAAATTGTGAAAGACAATACTAAGTGGTATTATGTATGACATTGTGTAATCACATAACTACGATAAAAAAAATTTCTGTGAATGCAGTTGAGAACGTGAAAGCGAACCGGCTAAACTCTTACGAGACAGCGGGAGCAGCCGGACTAGTTGTAAACTGGCGGGTTTCCCAGCAGGACACACTGTCAACCGGGCCACTTCGGGAGCGCGGCCGACAACAAAAGAAGGGTACGCGGCAAACACTTTCCCTTGTACCTGGAGCTAATGGGCGGCCGCCCCGGGCGACCCTTCCTCGAGGCGATGACCTGAGATGGGCGAGCGGTCCACCGCGCGGAAATCCATCTGCTGGCAAAGCACCACACGCACGCGACCGTGACGAGACGGTCGCGGAGAAACAACACAAGGGGCGTGGAGCCTTTTGACAGGTACTGTCCAGAGAAACTTGCAGACGTCAACGACGCCTATCGACATTTCCTGACGGATGCCCACTGTCAAGCGACAGTAAATCATGGTTCGATGTTCTCTGGTCGCTAAGGGTGGCACAAAAGAAGAGCCATTAAGTGTCATCCTTGCCCAGGAATATCAACCTGGCGTGTCAATCGAGGATACCGCACGAATTTGACAACACAAACATGGAACCAAATCGAGATGTACGTGACACAGACCACCAAGAGAAACTTCATGAGAGGGCAGAGACGGCGGGATTCCACGCAACAGATGGACAAAAATCCCTACTGACAGCTGCGGCGACGAACCCCCTCCCCCACCCCTTATACTGTGCCTCGGAACAGTGGAACTAGTGAGTGTATCAGTGAACAGTGATTATACGGTTCTTAGTTCAATTCATATACGTGTGTTTCTGTCACAGAAACTTTGACTCTTGTGTTTTGCAGGGATTCGATTTATTGGTGTTTACTAGACTGACTCTTCTATTTTGCAGGTGTTCTATTTATTGTTTATTTTAGACTTTGACTCTTGTATTTTGCAGGTGTTTTATTTATTGGTGTTTTTTATTAGATATTGACTATTGTACTGTTTTATTGATCAATGTTTGTTCTTGTGTGATGTATTAGATTTGTGTTATTTTGTTTCGTAAATTCATTCATGTGGCATTGCTTCGTTTATCAGTCAGATTGCTATTCATTGTCATTGGACTGTGATCGATTAGCCTTTGCATGGGGCATATTTATAGTGAGGAACCCCTTAAGGGTAACAATCACATAATTAATTGTATTTTCAGTATAATGACACAGTGCTCATTGTTTGCTAACTAACTGAAATATAGTAGAGTGATTAAATTAATGCCACATAGTTATGTTAATTCTACAAATTATTAGTTTTATACGATATAGAATTTTTTTGCGATAACCACTTTGTAAAACATGTTTTTTCTCTTATCATTTTCTTTGTTTTTGCGGATTGTGCATTGTAATGTTCTACTTTATAATACCGATGTTATTTGATGTTCTTTTTTTAATTGCTGTGGCACCTTGGCTATTTTCATAAATTTTACTTGTTAATAAACAGTCATAAATTTTCCTGTGATCAGTTGGCTCTTGCAATGAGCAAATACTGGTGAACTCCATAAGGGTAACAACCAGAAATTGTTTTCATATTAATGACACAGGAACCATTGTATTTACTTGCTGACCGAATTAGGTCTACACTATCTTTTAAATAGGTGTCACAGATTGTGTTTTTTTTTCTGTTTGAAATTAGTAGATTTTAAAGATTTGTTGAAATTATTGTGTTTTAGCAAGTACCTGGTGACCTTTTTGCCTTTTCTTTACACTTTTGGTTTAAGTAGGGTGTGAGAAGCCTGCTTGGGAATGTCCTAGCATGGCCAGAAAATTCCCTGCACAGTCTTTTCCCGGAGCGTTGGGGTTATGAAAGGTCTCTGTTGGATTCCTTTCATGTTTGATTTCTTAAATCTGTTGTCATTTATGGAATAAATTCCTCTTCTAAATTTACTGTGGCGTTTCTGACTATCTGGGAGGAGACTGAGTAGTGGAACGTGTTACTTTTACACATAAACAAGAACGATCTGTCACACTACTACACTTTAAAACACAGTTTATATGTAATTCATGTCACACAGTCTCATACGGAACCTACATCCGCTTTCTTTTATATACTGTATATGATAAGATACTGTCATCCCCCTTCCCTTCTGTGTGAGAGTATGAATGAGCAAATGTATTGGTAGTTGCATGCTTGAGGGTAGCAGACAAGGCTGTCTGCTAGAGAACACTAGGACCAACGTCGGAACAGGTAGCTACGCTTTCTTAAAGCAGAGAGGTTTCTATCCTTAGTATGGTTCTGTCCGTCCGTTGTCATGTTGGTATAGGAAGCTGCCCCTCTGGCCCCTTCCGTTTGTCTTTGTGAGCCACCCTCAGGAAACACGCTCGGCAGTAGGCAGTTGCAGTGTGGCCGTGGCGAGCGTCTGAAGTGGTAAGATCTCCGGCTAAGCGCGTGTCTGTTAAGCCCGTAGGACAATGGATTTCTTAAGTTCAGCCTAAGTGAAAATTTAATCACCCTTATTTCGGGTTTGGGTCTAAAATATCCGATGTTATCTTAAATTACAGCGCAGTATTATTCTCGTGTGAACTTCAGATTAGTTTCCGGTAGTTGTTTTGTTACTACTTTGTGAGTAAAGTGGAACTACGTGTTGATCAGTAACTCTAACTAAGATCAATCTTAAATGCGAATGCTTGTGTGATTATAACGTCTCGTCTTGACTATATTTTCAATATAGCAACTTTTCTTTATGTTCAGCCCACGTGGGGTGTACTTTGCGAGACCACTACCACGTGCTTATATAACTGTTTGACCCATCAGGTTAATAGTAAGACGTTAGTAACCAGTTCAAGGTTTTGCTTTTGTCAATTGCTTTTCGATCTAATGTATTTTAATTATCAAAATTATTGTGGAGTTGTACGCTTTGTGTAAACCAAGTTGACCACGTGGAGCATGTGGTGTAATCATCAAAGTAGCCCTCAGCTATTCTTTTTGCGAAGACTTCACAAAGAGTTAATATGAATTTAGTATACCAGTGTGTGGTAATTACATGACGGACAGGATTGTGGTATGAACGTAATTTCTTTGGGTAAAAACTGAATCTGTTGGTTGTGGTTAATTTCTTCTTGCTTATGTTTCAATGTTCTTCGTGAGTTATTTTATGAATGCAGTGTCGTATGCAGTCTCCCAATCTTGGCTCCATATTTTATGTGTTCCGTAAGATTACAATCTCACATTTTTCAATCGTAAATAAGGCACCAGCTCAGTTATAACTCACGTATAATATGCTGAAATTTCAATGAACAATCTTAAAATAAATTTCCAAATATAAACTGATTTCTTTCTTTTTATTTAAATTCTCTTTATATATATATATATATATATATATATATATATATATTACCGGTTTTGTATGACTATTAAAAGATTATCATTAATGTTAGTCTGCTTGGTAAACCTAGACTAAATATCTGATGAAACAGTTGCTTAGTAATACAAGATTAACCTCCCCAGACAGCTCACAGCTTTTAACCCGCTTTTATTCTACTATCAGCACCCGATTTCAGCATAGCAAATTCATGTAGCAACTTTCCTACGTGCTTAAACCACAATGTAGGCGTGTGCTGTGATAGTGCCACGCATAACAACAAGGGGTGCAAGGCCCCTCCCTGAAAAACACGACCACACCATAACATCACCGTCTCCGAATTTTACTACTGGCACTACACACGCTGGCAGATGACCGTTCACGTGGCATTCGCCATATCCACATGCTGCTCGCCACATTCTGTACCGTTTTTCGTCACTCTAAATAACGTTTATCCACTGTTCAATAGTCCAGTGCTTATGCTCCTTACACTAAGTGAGGCGTCGTTTGGCATTTACCGGCGGGATTTGTGGCTTATGAGCAGCCGTTCGACCATGAAATCCAAGTGTTCTCACCTCCCGCCTAATTACCATAGTTTTTGCAGTGGATCCTAATGCAGTTTTGAATTCCAGTGTGATTGTCTGGATAGATATCTGTCTATTACACATTACGACCCTCTTCAACTGTCGTCGGTACTGTCAGTCAATAGACGAGGTCGACCTGTAAGCTTTTGTGTTGTACGTTTCCCTTCACGTTTCCACTTCACTGTCACATCGGGAACAGTTGACCTATGGATGTTTAGGAGTGTGGAAATTTCACGTACAGACGTATGGCACAAGTGACAACCAATCACCTGACACATTCGAAGCCCGTGAGTTCCGCGGAGGGCCCCATTCTGCTCTCTCACGATGTCTAATGACCACTGAGGTCGCTGATATGGAGTACCTGGCAGTAGGTGGCAGCACAATGCACCTAATATGAAAAACGTATGTTTCTGGGGCTGTCTGGATACTTTTGGTCACACAGTGTAGTTTCATAGAGATACGTTGAGCCAGTTGTAGTTACTATATGGAGGACGAAGGAGTGTGCATTCCAGTGCTTAAATTACAAAATTTTAGTTGCCGGAACGCATCTCTTAAACATAATACTCTCCCCCCACCCTCAGCCACGAAAAACTCGTTTCCATTTTTGAAAACTTTCAACGTATAACTTACAATGAGAAAACGTTGTTGCAAGAAACAGGAGCTACAGTCTGGTTCCATAGTAGTGTCGAATTGCTGCCCAGTTCTGCTTGGTAGTTATGGGCATAGGACTGTAATCTTCGCGAATAAGACGTCATGTTTGCAACTATAGGGCGCCCGCACCGCCGCACCGTTCAAACAGTCACATTGTAACAAAAAAAGAAAAATTCAAATGTGTGTGAAATCTAATGGACTTAACTGCTGGGGTCATCAGTCCCTAAGCTTACACTCTACTTAACCTAAATTATCCTAAGGACTCGAACCTTCGCCGGGATTAGCCGCACAGTCCATGACTGCAGCGCCCTAGAACGCACACTGTAACTGCTCAGTGAACACGTGTCCAGTGTTAGTTACTGAAATACTTAGCCACGAATGAAAATGAACATATTCCTGATCCTATCGCTGTCACGTACAATTTCGGCTTCCCGAACCGTTGTGACGTGAGACAGGAATTAGATGTTTAGTAAATGCTCTAAATGTCATTTGCGTTCTACTCACTGAGTTGTATTACAACTGGATTTGTTTAAGTTCGTATACATTGCTACAAATAAGCAACACGTTCGAAAGAAAGCTCAACTTACCTTGCTTGCATTGTAGCTTTGTGAGGTTGCTGGCAGTCATAGACATCAGACAGCCGACACTAAGGTTAACGCAGTGCACCGGTCACAACTAGTGAACAAAGCTGAACTTTCACAGTTTTATTGCTATTTAGCACATGTGTACTATTTCAAATCTCTACTGCTCACTTGTTCCAGCGAATTTATATATAAATCCCTGGGAGGTGACGGAACACCGTTAAGCCCTGCTGCAATTCTCATGTTTTCCTGGTCTAAAGCTGTAATAATTCAGCCTGCTGTGCATTTCTCATTGCATGCTAAGAAGGTGCAATTTTATTGTCTTAGTGAATAAGTACAGACGGCCATAAATGGGCAAAATTGAAGGATGCGGAAACTGCAGGCAGTTCTGCCAACATTCCCAGTGTTTCTGAGTGGCTTAAGTTGATGTGCTATCGGTTTCACAGGATGTTGGGCGAGGATTTGGGGAGTGGGCATTGTAGTCCAACCCGGATGCTGTGGGCGATGTGTAGTAACCAAATTTCATCGGAAGCGCTGAGCGAGTTCATTCGTTTGTTTGGACGGGGACGCGGACTATGTTTACCCCCTTTCGCCTAGTCAGCGAACACAGAATGCCCTTCAATTTTTCTAAAAACGATTTTACAGAACCCATTAGCCATAAATCTTCATTTTTGTCATACTTACAGCTCTTGGGTAAAATATTCCGGAGGTAAAATAGTCCCCCATTCGGATCTCCGGGCGGGGACTACTCAAGAGGACGTTGTTATCAGGAGACAGAAACCAGATGGCAGTTATCATGAAAGGGAAGCAGTGGTTGGGAATGGAGTGAGACAGGGTTGTATCCTCTCCCCAATGTTATTCAATCTGTATATTGAGCAAGCAGTAAAGGAAACAAAAGCAAAATTCGGAGTAGGTATTAATATCCATGGAGAAGAAATAAAAACTTTGAGGTTCGCCGATGACATTCTAATTCTGTCAGAGACAGCAAAGGACTTGGAAGAGCAGTTCAACGGAATGGACAGTGTCTTAAAAGGAGCATATAAGATGAACATCAACAAAAGTATAACGAGGATAATGGAATGTAGTCGAATTAAGTCGTGTGATGCTGAGGGAATTAGATTAGAAAATGAGACACTTAAAGTAGTAAAGGAGTTTTGCTATTTGGGGAGCAAAATAACTGATGATGGTCGAAGTAGAGAAGATATAAAATGTAGACTGGCAATGGGAAGGAAAGCGTTTCTGAAGAAGAGAAATTGTCAACATCGAGTATAGATTTAAGTGTCAGGAAGTCGTTTCTGAAAGTATTTGTATGGAGTGTAGCCTTGTATGGAAGTGAAACATGGACGATAAATAGTTTAGACAAGAGAAGAGTAGAAGCTTTCGAAATGTGGTGCTACAGAAGAATACTGAAGATTAGATGGGTAGATCACATAACTAATGAGGAGGTATTGAACAGAATTGGGGAGAAGAGGAGTTTGTGGCACAATTTGACGAGAAGAAGGGACCGGTTGGTAGGACATGTTCTGAGGCATCAAGGGATCACAAATTTAGCATTGGAAGGCAGCGTGGAGGATAATAATCGTAGAGGGAGACCAAGAGATGAATACACTAAGCAGATTCAGAAGGATGTAGGTTGCAGTAGGTACTGGGAGATGAAGAAACTTGCAGAGGATAGGGTAGCATGGAGAGCTGCATCAAACCAGTCTCAGGACTGAAGACCACAACAACAACAACATACAGCTTTATATATATCGTCTTCATTTTGATGTGCCATCATTGCGTTAATATTCATGGTTAATGTGATATTTGCTTGAAAGTATTTTTCTTTCTTTTTTAGTACTTGTTGGAGAACTCTATCTGTCATGAAGCTTGAGGAAACTGATCTGATGTAGCACACTCATTTGCGATAACGCACACCGGTGATGATGTCAGAATGAAATATCCACAATATTCATCATATTTCATAAACGGTTTCAGATGCAGAAATACTATTTTGGCAATAAACGCATGCAAAGACGAAAATATTTTGGCATCTGGTTATTACGCAAAACTTCATTATCTGCCATTTTATTCTACTAACTACAGACTTTTTCAATTAAAGAATGTAAATGCTGAAACTTTCCTGGCAGATTAAAACTGTGTGCCGGACCGAGACTCGAACTCGGGAAAGGCAAAGGTCCCGAGTTCGAGTCTCGGCCCGGCACACAGTTTCAATCTGCCAGAAAGTTTCATAACAGCGCACACGCCGCTGCAGAGTGAAAATCTCATTCTGGAAACATCCCCTAGGCTGTGGCTAAGCCATGTTTCCGCAGGTTCGCAGGAGAGCTTCTGTAAAGTTTGGAAGGTAGGAGACCAGGTCCTGGCAGAAATAAAGCTGCGAGGTCGGCGCGTGAGTCATGCTTGGATAGCTCAGTTGGTAGAGCACTTGCCCACGAAAGGCAAAAGTCCCGAGTTCGAGTCTCGGTCTGGCACAAGGTTTTGATCTGCCAGGAAGTTTCATGTAAGCGCACACTCCCACTGCAGAGTGAAAATCTCATTCTGAATGGAAATGCTGTAGGTTCGGAACAACATAATTGAAGATCTTACATGTTCATTTTTATGTCGAGGATGTGCTTTTTGATAAGCTACTGACCTCAGTTTTCCTCAGTTCATCCCTGCTTCCGAGTTCTCTCACACTTGCTTCTGCTCAGCATACTCGTGGTGTGACGCTGCGTAAACTCTGCTGTATTTTGGCAAAATAAACAAATTTTAACATGGCAACAAGAGAAATTTGTAGGTTATACTCTGAATTCACCACTCGTGGCGCTTCTATGAAAATTACAAATGGTTAAAAAGCCAGGCGAAAATAGATCACTGCTTTTGGCGCTTTTTCAGAGGAATTCTTTTTAGATACAAAGCAAAGCAGAGGTAATAGATCATTTTGAATGGTGACAATGCAAGTGTGGTTTGGATGCGTTGCACTTAGTATGTACAAGAAACGTTAGTGTAGGTTTGAGCTTAGAACGATCGCTCGACATTTCCCGTACAGTGCATGGCAATAACCCCCCTTTCCCCACGCTGCCCTGCCGACTGCGCATCTACTGGCCATGTTATTCTGCCTGGGCTCTATATTTGTATATTGAAAGTATCATTAACTGGTGATGTAACCCTGTACTATAATTATTAATAAAGCCTGATCTGTAGCGTCAGCCGCCAATCGCTAGACGTACATCTGGTGAACGGCGGCTCAAGGGCGCAATAATTTGAAAAAAAATCAAAAACATAGTGCCGCGTTGACCGCTGAGCCCCTGCGATGCTGCATGATGCAACCCGCTTGGGCCGGTTCGCCAGCGGGTACGCACGCAGATAGTACAGCTACGGCGTACTTACGCTCTATCGCTCCAGTGCCGGCCCTCGCAGCGGCTAAGTCTGTTATTGGCGCTCTTATGTAATCAAGGTCATGCGCTCAATATATAAGCTGCCAACGCCGACCAGCGGAATCCCCCTCACCCCCTGGTTGCTCCTCTCCTCTCCCATCCCCGCCCCCTGCCACGCCTTCACTGTTGTATCCACCGTACCCTCCATCTCTACACCATTCATCTCCTTTCCCACGGTGGCTTCCATCAAGCCGGCCGGTGTGGCCGAGTGGTTCTAGGCGCTACAGTCTGGAACCGCGTGACCACTACGGTCGCAGGTTCGAATCCTGCCTCTGGCATGGATGTGTTTAATGTCCTTAGGTTAGCTAGGTTTAAGTAGTTCTAAGTTCTAGGGGACTGATGACCTCAGATGTTAAGTCCCATAGTGCTCAGAGCCATTTGAACCATTTTGAGCTTCCATCAACTCCCCCTCCCGGATGATGCCCTCTCTCCCTCCATTTATCCACCTCCTATCAACTCTGATCCTCACTCCCCCTCCTTCCCTCTGTCCTTTTCCTGAGCTCCCTCTTCCCCTCCCCCCCCCCCCCTACCATCCTCTTTTTTCTCCACCTCCCCTCTCTCTGCCCCATTCTCCCCCCGAGTCCTTTTGCATTTCCCTCCTCTGCCTCATCTCATTCCCTCTCGCGTCTGCCCTGCCCCTCTCCCCCTTTACTAGTCCTCTGCCTCCTTGGTTCCCCCCCCCCCCCTGTTCGTTTTTTTTTCCATCCTCCCTCCTTGTTCTTCCCCCTCCTCCAGGTCGGCCCCCTCCCCATCTGCCTTTGGCTCGGGAGTGTCATCTTTGCGCCGCCATTTTCGTGCAGTGTTTTATAGTGAGTGTTCCGTGTTGTGTTTTTTGGGAAGTGTTGCGAACGGCCATCATACTGTCGCTGGGTGTGCTTTTTATCTCTTGCGAACAGAAACCAGACTGTCACCATGTTTTTTCATTGTCTGTGTACTATGTTACTTGTCTGATTCCTGTGTCTTTTATTAACATTGCCAACCCCTTTTGCTTTCAGTTTTAACTTTCCGCATTTTTCCGCCATTTTACACTTTACGTCACCATTTTATCGCCTGTTTTTCTTGTTTCTTTTCTTCTTCCGTTTTTTAAAATAAAAGTCTGTAGGCTGTAGAGCAGCGTACTAATCTGCTGACAGCCCGCCCCCTTCGGGGGGAATTGAAAATCAATAAAGGGAAAAAAAAACAGCGGAATCATTCCGCTGTGAGCTACATCTGCAACAGCAATGAAGCACTATGCCTCGTCGACGTGTGTATCGTCAACGTCGCCATCGTATGCCAGTCTACAAACACATAATAAGCCTCGAAAGTAAACTGGGCTCTAATGGAATTGCACAAAGTGTTATACTCAATGGACCGATATTTTCTGAGTTAATTTCAGTCTGGACGTTGCCACAGGGAGTACTGGAAGTGGATGGTTTACCCTCGCTATCGTCCGACGTGAGAACGCCTCTCTACCTGGCAAGAAGCCAGGATAAAGTACTCAGTAACGCCTATGCGCCTCTGTTTTTTATTTCACTATCAAGCCGTTTGCAGTGCGCCGCTGCACAGCAGCGTGAGGCGAGGCTGACGCTTCCGGAGTGCGAGTCCGGAGCGCGGAGGCTGGGTCCTCAGCATTCCACGGGCGGCAGGACAGGCCCATAGGCGGTCGCAGGTGGCGATAACGCCTCCGGGCCTTCGCCCCCCGGAGTCTGCGCGCGTAGTAAAGACGTGTTTACGCCAGTGGGCGCGCCCGGCTGGCAGTAATATCGCGTCGGCGGCGGCAGCGACAGGCCGGGTTCAGACGCCGCGCGACGCCGGGACAAAGGAGTCCGTGGACAGCAGAGCCGCCCGCCGGCCACAGCGGCCGGTCGTAAAGCGGCGCCGCCGGTTCCAGTTACGCCCGTTTTAACGGCGGCCGCGGGACACCTCGGCTCCGCAGCCGGCTTTTATGGAAGCGGCGGGATGACAACAGTCACGCAATCTGCCAGCCTGGCGGAACCCTTTGTTGTCCACAGGACATTAGCCGCCGGTCGGATGAAGAGCTCTGTCGAAACCGTTCGATGAACGATCGTCACCGCTCTGATGGGCAGATGATTACTGGAAGGCGCTTTAGATCAGTTTACGCCAGCGCCAGTGATTTTTATGCTGCTGTCGGTATTGGCAATACAAGACCTAATAGACGAATCGACTCGTTTTGATATCTGAGAGGTCGGTCGCACACCGTCGCTTAAAAACTCATTTATTACATCTACATCTACATCTACATACGTACTTCGCAAGCCACCTGACGGTGTGTGGCGGAGGGTACCTTGAGTACCTCTATCGGTTCTCCCTTCTATTCCAGTCTCGTATTGTTCGTGGGAAGAAGGATTGTCGGTATGCCTCTGTGTGGGCTCTAATGTCTCTGATTTTATCCTCATCGTCTCTTCGCGAGATATACATAGGAGGGAGCAATATACTGCTTGACTCCTCGGTGAAGGTATGTTCTCGAAACTTCAACAAAAGCCCGTACCGAGCTACTGAGCGTCTCTCCTGCAGAGTCTTCCACTGGAGTTTATCTATCATCTCGGTAACGCTTTCGCGATTACTAAACGATCCTGTAACGAAGCGCGTTTGATCTTCTCTATCTCTTCTATCAACCCTATCTGGTACGGATCCCACACTGCTGAGCAGTATTCAAGCAGTGGGCGAACAAGCGTACTGTAACCTACTTCCTATGTTTTCGGATTGCATTTCCTTAGAATTCTTCCAATGAAACTCAGTCTGGCATCTGCTTCACCGACGATCAACTTTATATGATCATTCCATTTTAAATCACTCCTAATGCATACTCCCAGATAATTTATGGAATTAACTGCTTCCAGTTGCTGACCTGCTATATTGTAGCTAAATGATAATGGATCTTTCTTTCCATGTATTCGCAGCACATTACACTTGTCTACATTGAGATTCAATTACCATTCCCTGAACCATGCGTCAATTCGCTGCAGATCCTCTTGCATTTCAGTACAATTTTCCATTGTTACAACCTCTCGATATACCACAGCATCATCCGCAAAAAGCCTCAGTGAACTTCCGATGTCATCCACAAGGTCAAAAAAATGGTTGAAATGGCTCTGAGCACTATGGGACTTAACATCTGTGGTCATCAGTCCCCTAGAACTTAGAACTACTTAAACCTAACTAACCTAAGGACATCACACACATCCATGCCCGAGGCAGGATTCGAACCTGCGACCGTAGCAGTCGCGCGGTTCCGGACTGCGCGCCTAGAACCGCTAGACCACCGCAGCCGGCCATCCACAAGGTCATTTATGTATATTGTGAATAGCAACGGTCCTACGACACTTCCCTGCGGCACACCTGAAATCACTCTTTATTCGGAATACTTCTCTCTATTGAGAATGACATGCTGCAATCTGTTACCTAGGAACTCTTCAATCCAATCACACAATTGGTCTGATAGTCCATATGCTCTTACTTTGTTCATTAAACGACTGTGGGGAACTGTATCGAACGCCTTGCGGGAGTCAAGAAACACGGAATGTACCTGGGAACACGTGTCTATGGCCCTCTGAGTCTCGTGGACAAATAGCGCGGGCTGGGTTTCACACGATCGTCTTTTTCGAAACCCATGCTGATTTCTACAGAGTAGATTTACAGTCTCCAGAAAAGTCATTATACTCGAACATAATACGTGTTCCGAAATTCTACAACTGATCGACGTTAGAGATATAGGTCTATAGTTCTGCACATCTGTTCGACGTCCCTTCTTGAAAACGGGGATGACCTGTGCCCTTTTCCAATCCTTTGGGACGCTACGATCTTCTAGAGACCTACGGTACCTCGCTGCAAGAAGGGGGGCAAGTTCCTTCGCGTACACTGTGATGCATAAAAATTTGGCTCAAAGGTACCTACAACCTTTTTCTGAAATGCTGCAACAGCGTGGCGCCCCGCGACGCCAACTTCCGGCTCGGCGAAGATTCAAACAGCAAAAGAAAAGCCACGGTTCATGTGAGCAGTAATGTGGATTAGTGATGTTACGGTGGCACCAAATTTCACCAAAAATCTGCCCATCACCACCTTGGATCTTTTACACGATGGCGAGGTTTTACCGTCACTCCTACCCACATTTCATCCCTTGTTTTGACTTCTCTACGACGGGGTCAGAACCGCGAGGATCAGCGTTGAAATCTCGCTTTTGTCTTATGGATGGCCGAGGACAACATTTCGGACAGCCCACTGCTCAGAATCGACACGAAAAGGCTTCACAAGGTGGCAGGCAGAAGGTGCGGCAATGAAACTCTTTCTCTTCAGCGTTCTCCACAGATTTCACGATCGATGGAAACATATCGTAGTGCGACAAGCAACAGGTAGACGTTCTTCACAACCTTTGCACTGCTGACACCGTTGGACGTTTCAGTCCTTCTCTAAGGACATTGTGGGGCTGTATCCTCATGAACTGGATCTCACCCCTTCGGAGTACAGTGCGACCGCAGCTTTTGCTCTTATGTATACGCTGGAACAACAAGGGACCGTTCAAAGCCATTGGAACGTGATCCGAAGCAGCGTATTTGTGCCTTTTCTGCCCTCCTGCGCTGAGAATATAGGCATGTGCAACATTAACAAGTGCGTGAATGTAACGGAAAAGGACCCTTCTGGAACTTTCCAGTTCGCCAACCCCTCGGTGCTACCCACGCACCTTTATTCAGCACTTTATAAACGTATCTGTCAGAAATTTCGGCAATAGTTTAGCCCGGCGGCTGCTCTACTGCACCGGCCGTTGTGGCCGAGCGGTTCTACGCGCTTCAGTCCGGAACTGTGCGACTCCTACGATCTCAGGTTCGAATCCTGCATGAGGCATGGGTGTGTGTGATGTCCTTAGGTCAGTTAGGTTTAATTAGTTCTACGTTCTAGGGGACTGATGACCTCAGATGTTAAGTCACATAGTGCTCGGAGCCATTTCAACTATTTTTTGCTCTACTGCCTGAAGGCATGGAAAAGCCAGTGAAGCGAGTCGAAGGGGTGTCTTAAATGGTTAATTTTGTTACGCTGTGTATATCGATCGCCATTCTCACTACAAAAGGATCACCTCGTGAGAGAAGGGGAATTTTTTCTAAATAGAAATCATTGGCCCATCTAACAGTCACGAAGACCAGTGTCCATTCATATGATTAATCGAGCCGTAGGGGAAACAAGGCAGAAACACAGACAAGTAAATATAAACGTCGCCTATCATGTCACACCTCCTCCCATGAACCATGGACCTTGCCGATGGTGGGGAGGCTTGCGTGCCTCAGCGATACAGATAGCGGTACCGTAGGTGCAACCACAACGGAGGGGTATCTGTTGAGAGGCCAGACAAACGTGTGCTTCCTGAAGATGACCAGCAGCCTTTTCAGTAGTTGCAGGGGCAACAGTCTGGATAATTGACTGATCTGGCCTTGTAACACTAACTAAAACGGCCTTGTTGTTCTGGTACTGCTAACGGCTGAAAGCAAGGCGAAACTACAGCCGTAATTTTTCCCGAGGGCATGGAGCTGTACTGTATGGTTAAATGACGACGGCGTCCACTTGGGTAAAATATTCCGGAGGTAAGAGTCCCCCATTCGGATCCCCGGGAGGGGATTACTCAGGAGGACGTCATTATCAGGAGAAACAAAACTGGCGATGTACGGATCGGAGTGTGGAATCTCAGATCCCTTAGTCGGGCATGTAGATTAGAAAATTTAAAAAGGGGAATGGATAGGTTAAAGCTAGGTATGCAGAGCATTAGTGAAGTTTGGTTGCAGAAGGAACAAGACTTCTGGTCAGCTGAAGACAAGGTTATAAACACAAAATCAAATAGGGGTAATGCAAGAGTATGTTTAATAATGAATAAAATATATAGGAACCTCGGGTAAGCTACTAAGAACAGCATACTGAATGTATTATTGTAGCAAAGACAGACACGAAGCCCACACCTACCAAAGTAGTACGAGTTTATATGCCAACTAGCTCTGCAGGTGACGAAGTTATTGAAGAAATGTATGATGAGATAAAAGAAATTCAGATACTGAAGGGAGTCGAAAATTTAATAGTCATGGGGGAATGGAATTCGATAGTAGGCATAGGAAGAGAAGCAAAAGTAGTAGGTGAATATGGAATGGGAATAAGGAGTGAAAGAGGAAGCTGCGTGGTAGAATTTTGCTCAGAGTGTAACTTAATCATAGGTAGCACTTGGTTTAAAAATCACGAAAGAGCGTTGTATACATGGAAGAAGCCTGGAGATACTGACAGGTTTCAGATAGATTATATAATGGTAATACAGAGAATTAGGAATCAGGTTTCAAACTGTAAGACATTTCCATGGGCAGATGTGGACCCTGACCACAATCTATTGGTTATGAACTGTAGATTAAGACTGAAGAAACTGCAAAAAGGCGGAAATTTAAGAAGATGAAACCTGGATAAACCGAAAGAACCAGAGGGGAAAGAAATACAGTAGAAGAAGAATGGGTAGCTTTGAGAGATGAAATAGCGAAGACAGCAGAGGATCAGGTTGGTAAAAACCGAGGGCTAATAGAAATCCTTGGGAAACAGAAGAGATATTTAATTTAACTGATGAAAGGAGAAAATACACTATGTGATCAAAAATATCCAGTCACCTGGCTGAAAATGACATACAAGTTCGTGGCGCCCTCCATCGGTAGTGCGGGAATTCAATATGGTGTTGGCCTACCGTTAGTCTTGATGACAGCTGGAAGATTTCTTCGGGAATGGCAGCCCATTCTTCACGGAGTGCTACCCTGGCACGAAGTCGGCGTAGCAAAACATCCCAAAAGTGGTCTGTAGGATTACGACTCTGTGCAGGCCAGTCCATTACAGGGATGTTATTGTTGTGTAACCACTCCACCACAGGCCGTGCATTATGAACAAATTTTAGTGTTGACATTAAACACGCTGACACATGACGAACACGGGCGACTCGCCATACCCACACCCTGCTATCGGATAGCCCCATTATGTCCCGTGATTCGTCACTCCACACAACGTTTTTCCATTGTCCAATCGTCGAATGTTTACGCTCCTTACACCAAGCGAGGCGTCGTTTGGCATTTACAGGCGTGATGTGTGGCTTATGAGCAGCCGCTCGACCATGAAATCCATTTTTTCTCACCTCCCGCTTAACTGACATAGTATTTGTAGTGGATCCTGATGCAGTTTGGAATTCCTGTGGGATGGTCTGGACAGATGTCTGCCTATTACACATTTTTTTTTTTTTTTTTGGTCATCAGTCTACTGACAGGTTTGATGCGGCCCGCCACGAATTCCTTTCCTGTGCTAACCTCTTCATCTTAGAGTAGCTCTTGCAACCTACGTCCTCAATTATTTGCTTGACGTATTCCAATCTCTGTCTTCCACTAAAGTTTTTGCCCTCTACAGCTCCCTCTAGTACCATGGAAGTCATTCCCTCATGTCTTAGCAGAAGTCCTATCATCCTGTCCCTTCTCCTTATCAGTGTTTTCCACATATTCCTTTCCTCTCCGATTCTGCGTAGAACCTCCTCATTCCTTACCTTATCAGTCCACCTGATTTTCAACATTCGTCTATAGCACCACATCTCAAATGCTTCGATTCTCTTCTGTTCCGGTTTTCCCACAGTCCATGTTTCACTACCATACAATGCTGTACTCCCGACGTACATCCTCAGAAATTTCTTCCTCAAATTAAGGCCGGTATTTGATATTAGTAGACTTCTCTTAGCCAGAAATGCCTTTTTTGACATAACGAGTCTGCTTTTGATGTCCTCTTTGCTCCGTCCGTCATTGGTTATTTTACTGCCTAGGTAGCAGAATTCCTAAACTTCATTGACTTCGTGACCATCAATCCTGATGTTAAGTTTCTCGCTGTTCTCATTTCTACTACTTCTCATTACCTTCGTCTTTCTCCGATTTACTCTCAAACCATACTGTGTACTCATTAGACTGTTCATTCCGTTCAGCAGATCAATTAATTCTACTTCACTTTCACTCAGGACAGCAATGTCATCAGTGAATCGTATCATTGATATCCTTTCACCTTGTATTTTAATTCCACTCCTGAACCTTTCTTTTATTTCCATCATTGCTTCCTCGATGTACAGATTGAAGAGTAGGGGCGAAAGGCTACAGCCTTGTCTTACACCCTTCTTAATACGAGCACTTCGTTCTTGATCGTCCACTCTTATTATTCCCTCTTGGTTGTTGTACATATTGTACATGACCCATCTCCCCCTATAGCTTACCCCTACTTTTTTCAGAATCTCGAACAGTTTGCACCATTTTATATTGTCGAACGCTTTTTCCAGGTCGACAAATCCTATGAAAGTGTCATGATTTTTCTTTAGCCTTACTTCCATTATTAGACGTAACGTCAGAACTGCCTCTCTCGCCCCTTTACTTTTCCTAAAGCCAAACTGATCGTCACCTAGCGCATTCTCAATTTTCTTTTACATTCTTCTGTATATTACTGTTGTAAGCAGCTTCGATGCATGAGCTGTTAAGCTGATTGTGCGATAATTCTCGCACTTGTCAGCTCTTGCTGTCTTCGGAACTGTGCGGATGTTGCTTTTCCGAAAGTCGGATGGTATATCGCCAGACTCATATATTCTACACACCAACGTGAATAGTCGTTTTGTTGCCACTTCCCCCAATGATTTTAGAAATTCTGATGGAGTGTTATCTATCCCTTCTGCCTTATTTGACCCTAAGTCCTCCAAATCTCTTTTAAATTCCGATTCTAATACTGGATCCCCTATCTCTTCTAAATCGACTACTGTTTCTTCTTCTATCACATCAGACAAATCTTCACCCTCATAGAGGCTTTCAATGTATTCTTTCCACCTATCTGCTCTCTCCTCTGCATTACACATTACGACCCTCCTTAAGTCAAATTTTCAAATGAGTGTGAAATCTTATGGAACTTAACTGCTAAGGCCATCAGTCCCTAACTTAAACACTACTTAACCTAAATTATCCTAAGGACAAACACACACATACCCATGCCCGAGGGAGGACTCGAACCTCCGCCGGGACCAGCCGCGCAGTCTGTGACCGTAGCGCAATAGACCGCTCGGATAATCCCGCGCGGCCCTCTTCAACTGTCGGCAGTCTCTGTTAGTCAACAGACGAGGTCGGCCTGTACGTTTTTGTGCTGTACGTATCCCTATACGTGTCCACTTCACTATAACATCCGAAACAGTGGACCTAGGAAATTTTAGGAGTGCGAAAATCTCGCGTACAGACGTATGACACAAGTGACATCCAATCACCTGACTGCGTTCGAAGTCTGTGAGTTGCGCGGAACGCCCGATGCTGCTCTCTCACGATGTCTAATAACTCCTGAGAACGCTGATATGGAGTTCCTGGCAGTAGGTGGCAACACAATGACCCTAATATGAAAAATGTATGTTTTTGGGGATGTCCGGATACTTTTGATAACATAGTATATGAAAATGCAGTACATGAGCAGGCAAAAATTAATACAAACGTCTCAAAAGTGAGATCTGCAGGAAGTGCAAAATGGCCAACGAGAGATGACTACAGGACAAATGTAAGGATGTAGAGACATATATCACTAGGAGAGATAGATACTGCCTATAGCGAAATTAAAGCGACCTATGGAGGAAAGTCAACCATTTACATGAATACCAAGAACGCAAATAGAAAACCAGTTCTAATCAAAGAAAGGGAGGCAGAAAGGTGGAAGGAGTATACAGAGAGTCTATACAAGGGCGATGTACTTGAGGGTTATATTATGGAAATGGAAGACGATATACATGAAGATGAAATGGGAGATATGATACTGTGCGAAGAGTTTGACAGAGCACTGAAAGACCTTAGCAGAAATAAGGCCCAGGGAGTAGACAACATTCCGTTAGAACTACTGATAGCCTTGGGAGAGCGAGCCCTGACATAGCTCTACCATCTCATGGGCGAGATGTATGAGACAGGCGAAATAACCTCATACTTCAAGAAGAATATAATAAGCTCACTCGAGGGGCATCAAAGGGAAGCAGTGGTTGAGAAGGGAGTGAGACAGGGTTGTAGCTAGTCCCCGAGGTTCTTGATGTTGTTCAATCTGTATACTGCGCAAACAGTAGAGGAAGCAAAAGAAAAATTTCGAGTAGGAATTAAAATCCATGGAGGTGAATTACGAGTAAAAACGTTGAGGTTTGCCGACGACAGCAAAGGACTTGGAAGAGCAGTTGAACGCAATGGACCGTATCTTGAAAGGAGGATATAAGATGAACATCAATATAACCTAAACGATGATAATGGATTGTTGTGGAATTAAGTCGGGTGATGCTGAAGGAAATTTATTAGGAAATGAGACACTTAAAGTAGTAGATGAGTTTTGCTATTGCGGGAGTAAAATGACTGATGATGGTTGAAGTAGATATGAAATTCAGACTAGCTATGGCAAGGAAAGCGTTTCTGAAGAGGAGAAATTTGTTAACATCGAGTATAGATTCAAGTGTCAGGAAGTCTTTTCTGAACTCATTTGTATAGAGTGTAGTCTTGACTGTAAATGGAACACTGACTATAAATATTTTAGACAGGAAGAGACTAGAAGCTTTAGAAATGTTGTGCTACAGAAGAATGCAGAAGATCTAGTAAAAAATGGGTAGGTACTGGGGAGAAGACGAATTTGTGGCACAACTTGACTGGAAGAACGGAACGGTTGGTAGGACTCGTTATGAGGCATCAAGGGATCATCAGTTTAGTGTTGGAATGAAGCGCGGAGTGTAAAATTCGTAGAGGGAGACCAAGGCATGAATTCACTAAACAGATTCAGGACGTAGGTTGCAGTAGTTACTCGGAGATGAATAAGCTTGCACAGGATAGAGTAGCATGGAGAGCTGCATCAAACCAGTCTCTGGACTGAGGTCCACAATAACAACATCATCTCCCAAAGATTCAGGCAGACACTGGAAATGAAATAGCAGCGCATACGGCCTAAAACAATTGCAGGTGAAGAGACTTAAAGGGACACGGTAATATAAATTAAATGCGAAAAGGGTTTTATTCACATTTTTTACTAAAAGTACGATCCTTTTACACTTTGAAAAGTATGGCGTCATGTAGTCTCCGTATTTATACTTTTTAACGAACTCTCCTTATTTACACTACGACAAGTAACGTTTAATCTAGCCTCTGTAACATGGTTGGACACTTCCATTTGTTCCTGGCGGCAACTAAAACCTACATATTACCTATCCTGCTACCACCCGTAATTCACTATCTCCACCGGTCCAATCCGAATGCCACTCCCTTCCGACAGGATTTTTCCTACTCCTTATAGCGCTATCGCCACTTGAGACACTGCCGGCGCCGACTCTGGAACAACACAACGTACCTCCAATAATCTTCTCGCTCGTGTGCGTCGATACTCCACCCACACTCTGGCTCCTCCTAGATGAATTGCCCAGTGTAATTGTGGCCTGGGAATCACAGCTATTACAATCAGCGAGACGCACCTCTATTCTTGCTTTGCAAAATAACCTCTGAGTCCCCAGAGCCGGTAGGGTCTATAACAGGTGCAGGGGTGGCAAGATGTGGTGACAAACATTTCCGAGAACTGTTAAACTTGGCTGCTTCCGGTGTGTCACAGCCGAACAGAGACCTATGTTCTATATTTACAAAATAACATCGGAGCTTCCACAGCCGCTATGGTTCCATAACGACTCCAGGCGTCCTAACGAACGTATCTGACAGTGGGTCGAATTCGCTTTATCCAACGTTTCCATGGGCGTCCTACGCGAGCCTGCTACCAGCCAGGATCGACTTAAATCGTTGTCCAGCTAATAATTCCCATCGTGGCTGGAGCAACAGGTTTCCCTCTTTCTCCCTTTAACTAAAGCGCAAAAATAAGTCTCCATCAATTAACAAGATAGCCTGCAGGCGTGGAGTTGCATGGTGACAACATGTGGGTACAGCACAATTAACAGGTCTAGAAACGAACAATCTTAGTCGCTGCAGACGTGTGACATTAATAGTAAATAAATTTTAACATCAAACACACGTAGACGACGTGTGTGCAGGGTGCCGTTGACTAAGAAGTCGGAAGGCAGATAAAAAACTAAATGTTCCAGTGGGCAATCTTCCATACCGGACTTCTGTTACGAGTAGAAGAGCTGGAAGAAGACTTTTCTATCAATGTAGAAGGGGATTGTAGCAAAACAAGCAGATGCCGTAAGGCATCTCAGTGCTACCAAAACATATTCAATACACAACACCGAAAAACAGGAAAGAGATAGACATATTGGTGGTAAGTTCGTATGGGACCAAATTGCTGAGGTCATCGGTCCATAGGCTTATATACGACTTAGTCTAACTTAAACTAACTTACGCTAAAGACAACACACACCACCTGTCTCCGAGGGTGACTCAAACCTCCGACGGGGGAGCCTCGCGAAAAGTGACACTGCGCCTCAGACCGAGCGGCTACCTCGCGTAGCTAGACGTATTGACACACTAGTACAAGAATTACAAAAACATACAACATCTGTTAACAGTTCACTAGGTAAAAACAAATCACTAAAATTACATTCAGAGAGTGACTCTAGCAAATGCAGACTGTATACAGGGTGAGGCAGCTAAGTCGTAACTCCCTTTGTATCTCCCCAACAGTAATAGATACAAAGATGTCGTTTGGATAATGAATTGCAGGGACAGGGGCTACTTGAATACATCACATTTCATGTTTGTGCTATTTTTTATTACAGAGATATGAGTCCATTTTTTAAAAAATGGAAACCTATGTTGAAGTGTAACGTAACATGATGGGCTTAAAAAGACGGTTTCAAACATGTGTATATCATAATATTCAGTCAAATAGTTTTTGAGACACAGATATGTTCCCGTATCGTATTCCTCCTTCGAAGTCGCGTTGTCCAATGCGACCTTTCCTGTTGACCACTGAGGAACTTAACAGGGAAGACGTTGTTTTCCTGCTTCTCGATAACGCCTCAAGGTGACGCACGAGGTAGCTGGAGAGGAGGGTATAAATGTGATGCTGGGGTAATGAGACATCGCACTTCCGTCACAGTTTCTTGGAGCAGACATGTACACCAACAAAGATATGCTTCTAGTGTATGGTGAAAGCAGAAGAAATGCTGTTAGAGCAATAAAGCGATATGGAAAGCTGTACACTGATCGTGAGCGTCCTAGGCGCCAGCTTCTTGCACGTATTTGCAAGAAACTACTTGAATCGGGATCATGGAACGTCGTACAGAGGACAGGCAGAAAACTGCAACTGGCGAGGTACATAAAGAGAGCGTTCTAGCGTTGGCGCGTAACGACTCTACTGTGTCGTCGCGACGTATCGCCTCGGAATGTGGTATAAGTCAGAGAAGTGTTCTACGCATATCACGCCGGCATAGATTTCACCAGTTTCACCTCTCATTACATCAAGTACTCTCCGGTGTGGATTTCGAACGGCGCCAGGAATTTTGCCGGTTTGCTCTGCAGCGCCTCCAAGATGGTCCAACGCTTTTTCAACAGGTGCTTTTTACTGATGAAGCGACTCTTACAATCTCGGTAATGTGAATTTGCATAATATGCATTACTAGTCAATATAGAACCTTCACTGGCTTCGACAGGTACACCATTAGCAACCGTGGAGTGTTGACGTGTGGTGCAGCATCGTCGGAAATGTCATTGTGCGGCCGTACGTCATTCCGGGTATACTAAAGGGCAATAACTATGCACAGTTCCTGCGGCACGTTCTGACCATTTTGCTGGAAGATGTACCACTAACTACTCGTCAGTGCATGTGGTTCCAACATGACAGTTGTCCTGTTCAATCTTCCCGTGTGGCTACAGAGCTGTTACGTGAAAAGTTCCCGTATTGTTGGTTAGGACGACGTGCTGAGGTGAAGTGGCCAGCCCGGTCTCCTGATTTGACCCCTCTTGATTGTTTCTGTGGGGAACAATTAAACATAAAGTGTATGCTCAGGTACCAACTACGCCAGACGATATGTAGCAACGTATCATCCAAATGTGCTCTGATATCTCATATGACACCCTCGCAGCCGTTCACAAATCATTCGAACGGCAACTACAAATGTGCATTGCAGCAGAGGGGAAGCAATTTTGAGCACATGCTTCAGTGAAGTTTTGTATCATGTACAGTTTGAATTTTGCATCTTTGTGTGTATTTGCTTCGTATTGTGATCAGTAGTAAATATTTTCAAATACAGAACAAATACGTACGAAATAATTGCGACCAATAAGGGCCTCCCCATTTACATTTGTGTTTCTGTTACTTAAACTGTATTAACATCTTGAAGTATTTTAATACTGTATGTTGTCTAGTATTTTGGTATCACAGTTGTCGAATAACTGAATAATGTTTGCGCCACATCATCAGTTAATTTTTGCGCAAAGTATCGCGGGATGTGTTACTATTGTCGTGTAAATGGGCGTGTTTGTGTAAAGAGGGACACGCGACGGTTAGCATGTACTCTACACAACAGGAAAGGTCGCAGTGGACAACGCCGCTTCGAAGGACGAACACGATACGAGAACATATCTGTGTCACAAAGACTATTCACCAAAATATTATGATATACACATATTTGAAACCGTCTTTTTAAGCCCATCATATTACGCTAAACTTTAACATAGGGTTTCATTTAAAAAGATAAAGATGGACTCATATCTCTGTAATAAAAAATAGCAAAAACACGATATGATCAGAATGAGATTTTCACTCTGCAGCGGAGTGTGCGCTGATATGAAACTTCCTGGCAGATTAAAACTGTGTGCCGGACCGAGACTCGAACTCGGGACCTTTGCCTTTCGCGGGCAAGTGCTCTACCAACTGAGCTACCCAAGCACGACTCACGTTCCGTCATCACAGCTTTACTTCTGCCAGTACCTCGCCTCCTACATTCCAAAGGGAGCACTTGCCCGCGAAAGGCAAAGGTCCCGAGTTCGAGTCTCGGTCCGGCACACAGTTTTAATCTGCCAGGCAGTTACGATATGTGATGTATTCAAGTAGCCCTTGTCCCTGAAATTCACTGTACAAACGGCATCTTTGTATCTATTACGGTTGGGGAGATACAAGCGGTGTTATGACTTAGCTGGCTCATCCTGTACAAAGCCTGTACATTTTACATATAGTGGCAGCATACACACACAGCACAGACACACAGGGAAATAGTCACAAAGAGAACATTCAGTTGCCAGATAACCTAGAGATGAGCAAACAATATTCCGAAAAAAGACATACTGAAAGTTCAATGCTAAATACAAACAATCTACCTAATAACGCAGTTAAAAACACGTCATACTTACCCAATTCCGAGTGTACACAAACAATAGGGAAAGACAAAATCAAGACCACACACAGAAAACCCTAAGAACACAGTAACGACATAATTGATTATGATAATCTTCAGAGTAACCTTCGCGTAAGTGGATTAGAATACAGGAAAATTTTCCAGAGTGCTCTGCATCTCTTGATACGCCTGTCCCCGGAAACGGGTACAAAATATATTTCGCCACAACAGAGCAGACCGACAGAATGATGCACAGGACAGAGAACTTGCCAACCGACCTTCGTGAGCTCTGCGGACAGACATGCACACGACAAGGTGAAGGTTTAAACATAGATAAAGTGTATGAAGACTACGTCAGGGCGTATGGGCAAGTTTATTACGAACCTAAAAAGACAACAACTAAGTGCTATTCCCTTACCGGGTATCCCCATCACTCCCGTCTCCTTTGAAGATATTGCAACTAAACTGCAATAGGAGCATTTTGATTGGAGCTGAACTGGATAGACTTCTGAACGAAGTACAGCGGATGTCATCAATCCCCAAGAGCAATCTATGAGAGGCGAGAGATTTCCAGCCTTCCCAAACATCTCATAACAATTATCGGGATACAAAATGCCAAGGCTGAATGTTAATAGCGAACTTAAATTACGCAGTCACAAATTTGTTCTGAACGTGTAGACACAGTTCAAATTACGCGTGGACGAGAATCTTGGATTATCACATCCATGTATGCCCGGTATTCATACGACGTATGGCCATTTCTTGACCAAATAAGAGATATAGCACAGTTATTTAGCAACAAAAGATTATTCATACTTACTGACATCAATGCACGGTCGTCTCTATGGGACGCGGACAGAACAGACAATAGTGGACAAATCGTAGTTGACATAGTAAATGAATGAAAAAATTTAACAGGACTTAGAGGATCCTCCACTGAACAATTTGAGGTAGTTAACCTGGGGTTCGAGAAGCCACCTTCACCTGATAATAGGGATAAAATCACATTACTGTGTACTTTTTTGTTTACACTCTTCTTCTTCATGTGCCGTCTCCTCTAAGAAGGTTGGCTGTCATCATGGCAATTTCTGATCTTGATTTGGCTGATCTAAGGAGTTCTGACGTTGAACAGTTGTACCAATTTTTTAAATTGTCAATCCAGGATGTCCGTCTTCTACCCCTCGTTCTCTTCCCACAAATTTTCCCTTCTAGTATTATTTGCAATATTTTGTAATTTACTCCCCTAATAACATGGCCTAAATATTGTAGCTTCCTTACTTTAATAGTTTTAATTAATTCTTTTTTCTTTCCCATTCTTCTTAGGACATCTTGATTAGTAATCCTCGACACCCAACTAATTCTAAGTATTCTTCTATATGCCCACATTTCAAAAGCTTCTAAACTGTTCATGTCCTTCTTTTTCAATGTCCACGCTTCCATTCCGTATAATAATTTTGAGAATACATAGCATCTTAGCAACCTCATTTTTGTGTTTAAACAAATGTCTCTCGAACAGAATGCATTTTTCATCTTATTAAAGATACTTCTGGCCTGTCCTATTCTCGATTTAATTTCTTCTGAGCTTTCAATCTCCTCATTTACAATTGTTCCGAGATATTTAAATTTACGTACTTGATCGACTCTTTCCCTATTGATTGTAAGATTTTCTTGTTGGTGTGTTTTAGATATCACCATGAACTTAATCTTGCTTTCGTTAAGAGTCAAGCCAAATTCTTCACTTTTTTCTGCGACTTTGTCAAGAAGTAATTGTAGATCTTTGAGGTTTCCAGCTAGTAGTGCAGTGTCATCAGCAAACCTAACATTGTTAATGTTTAGACCATTCACTTTAATGCCAGCTATTTCATCTGATAGAGCTGCCTGGATTATGTCTTCTGAATACATATTAAACAATAAGGGTGAGAGAACGCAACCTTGTCTCACACCCCTCTTTATTTCTATATCATTCGATAACTCATTTTCTACCTTCACGGTTGCGGTTTGATTGTAGTAGAGGTTATATATAATGCGGATGTCTTTCTTATCAAGTGTTTTCTTTTCTAACAATTCTATGAGATGATCATGACGAACTTTGTCAAATGCTTTATTATAATCCAGGAAGCACACATATAGTGGCTGGTTAACCTCCATACATCGTTGCGCTAATATGTTAAAAGCAAACAATGCTTCTCTTGTACCGAGGGAACTTCTAAAGCCGAATTGTGTTTCACTTATACCTTCTTCTACTTTTTTGCATATTCGTTGGTGTATAACTTTTAGAAATATCTTTAAGGTGTGACTCATTAAGCTTATTGTACGGTGATCATTACAAGTTTTGGCATTAGCCTTTTTGGGTAATGTAACAAAGGTAGATGTCAACCAATCCCTAGGAATAATTCCCGAATTATAAATATCATTAAACAATTGTACAAATATATCTATATGGTCTATTCCTATGAGTTTCAGGATGTCATTTGGTATCTTATCCGGTCCAGGGGCTTTTCCTGTCTTTGATTTGTTGATAACATGTAATATTTCTTCTTTCGATATGCTTGGTCCTCGTTCTCCGATCATGTTATCATAAAATTTTTGATCTTTTCTTGTATCTTCAAATAGTTCTTTGACATATTCTGTCCACCTGTCCAGTTTACCTTTAACATCAGGAATTATTTTGTCATTTTTATCTAACAATAAACTTGTACTTTTCTTTTTATTAAGTCCAGCTAAATCTTTAACTTTTTTGTGTAAGTTGAAACTATATTGTCTTGTTTCATAACTCTCAATTTCAGAGCATTGTTCCTTGTACCATTCTTCTTTTGCTCGCCGTGTTTCTTTTCGTATTTCTGCATGTAATCTTTTATACTCACTTTCATCTCTATTTTTAAGTATTCTTCTTTGTTCCATCAATTGTAATATCTTCTCTGTCATCCACTTCTTTTTCATGTTGTCGTGTTTGGTCGCCATTGTGTTTTTACATGCATTATTTAATGTGTCTTTTATAAGTTCCCATTTGCCATCAATGTCTTCTGTTTGATTATTCTTTATCCTAACTAATTCCTTATTAATCTCTTCAGAAGTCTTTTGTTTAGTCAAGGGGTCTCTTAGAATAGTTGTATTTATATAGTCCTTCTTTTGTTTCTTTTGTATGGCTTTCAGTTTCACATGGAACTTTGCTACTAAAAGGTTATGATCAGAAAATATATCAGCTCCTGGATATGTTTTCACACCATGAATAGAATTTTTGTACCTCTTGTTTATAAGTATGAAATCAATTTGATTTCTGCAAACTTCTTCATTACAGTCTCTTGGTGATTTCCAAGTATAAAGTCTTCGTTTAGGGAGTTTAAAAAATGTGTTTGTAATAGACAGATTGTTTTCCTGGCAAAATTGTGACAGCAAATCTCCTCTTTCATTTCTTGTTCCTAAACCAAAAGGTCCAATAAGATCACCTTCACTTCCTTCACCTATTTTGGCATTAAAATCTCCCATGATGATAATAATGTCTCTGCTTTTTGAGGTTCCTATTGCTTGTGTTAATTCTTCATAAAATTTTCCTATTTCTTCTTGGTCTTTGTCGGCTGTTGGAGCATAGATTTGGATTAAATTAATATTTGTTTGTTTCGTTTGTAAATGTAGACTGATTACTCTATCTGAGATTGGTAAAATGTTTTTGACAGATTTACTAGCATACTCATCTAAAATTATTCCTACCCCATTCCTGTGCTGGCTATCAGAATTTCCCGAGTAATATACTTTCATGTTGTCAATGGTCATTTCTCCTGAGTCAGGCCATCTTGTTTCACTTACACCCAAAATGTTAATTTTTAGGCGTTTCATTTCTTGTATAACATTATTTACTTTGCCTGGTTGGTATAATGATCTTACATTCCAAGTTGCTATTGTTGCATTATTTTTGTATTTACTTGTGGCATTGTTCAAGGCTCTCCCCCCCCGGAGATCCGAGTGGGGGAGTTGAAACTCCGGATAATTTGACATTGAACCCTGCCATGATGAGTTTTCCTGGGGATATCCATTGGATCTTCAATGCTGTGGTTTCCCGTTGCCTTCAGCATCCTATGCCGTTGACCACCCTTGGTGATTCTTCCGTCTTTAGGAGTGATTTCTCACTCCAAGGACAAGAGGGTGCCCTTGCTCTACCAGCTCATCCGCCCTCTAGAAGGTCGTTGACTTAGTAGAGGGTTCTCCTTATCCCGGGAGAAACTCGGTCGCCAGAGCCTCGTTAGCGTAGCAGGGGATACCACGTGCCGGAGAGGTTGACATTTGTGTGGGAGAGGCTATTGGTGACGCATCCCACACCTTACCCCCCTTGTTTACATTAGGGAACTGCAAATGCCAACATTGAGACAATGAACATTTGTATTGTATCTTATAAAATATGCTGAAACTGATTGCCATCAACCTCAATGCAAGCGTGACATCGGCGAACAAGGTTCTGAAGCACCGTGACAAATATCCCTGGCGTTTTTCGAATCACATCACACGCAGCTACAATCCGGACAACTAATTCCATCTCCATATAAATTGGGATCTCATACACAGGTGACTTTAGATATCCCCATACAAAGTAATCAAGGGATTCAGGTCAGATGGCCGGCCAGGGTGGCCGAGCGGTTCTAGGCGCTACAGTCTGGAACCGCGCGACCACTATGATCACAGGTTCAGTAACATAGGACACTCTTCAGCCTTAGTACACTTCAGCCGGCCGGAGTGGCTGAGCGGTTCTACGCGCTTCAGTCTGGAACCGCGCGACCGCAACGGTCGCAGGTTCGAATCCTGCTTCGGGTGTGGATTTGTGTGATGTCCTTAGGTTAGTTAGGTTTAAGTAGTTCTAAGTTCTAGGGGACTGATGACCTCAGATGTTAAGTCCCATAGTGTTCAGAGCCATTTGAACCATTTAGTACACATCAGTATGGTTTTAGACCGAAACGCTCAATAGACGATGCAGTTAATCACGTACTGGGAATAACATAGGACACACAAGGAAGATACGCAGTAGCAATAGCAACAGATATAGCAGGAGGCGCCATCGACAATCTCTTGTGGCCTGCTTCGTTCGCGAGGCTACGACAGATGCAGACAGCAACAGTCATATGCAGTATCTTACTCTGCCACTGAAAATATAAGGTTGGGCAATGGCAAGCAGAAACACAAAGGGCTATCGAGAAAATAGCAGAAGAAAGCTCACAAGGCTCAATCTGTGGGGCAATTTTCTGTATTATAACAATAGAACCGCTCCCAAACAATCTGCACGAAATGATAGGGAGAAGCAAATAACAGCCTATGCTGACGACTTGCTGGCAGTAGTAAATGCAAAGTCGAGAATGCAATTCGAAAGCAAGGCTACACAATTCCTTATAAAAATAAGTGACTGGCGCAGCCATAGAAAGCTCACAGTTCCGGCAAACAAGGCAATATATTTGGGCTGCTCGGGGGAACACAATGGTAAGCGCCATCGCCGTGTATTTTGCAGTAGATGGCTAATGACACCACCTGTGGGATGCACAGTGCAGTAAACTTACTAGTAGTTCCAAATTCACTCAACAGACGTCAGGGCGGAGCTTAATGGTAAGAGCCACTGTCCGTCTGTTGCGGAAACATAATGGTAAGTGACAGAGAGAATGGCGGCAGGTCCGAGATTATGGCAACAGTGAACATGGCAGAAGACGAGGAATATACTTTTAATGATACTAATATCTTCGAGAGGGATCCACAATACATTCCTAACGATTCAGATGACTCAGAGGTACGTTATTTTGTAGATATTCTGTCTTTAGTACGTTTCACGAACATAATGGTAAGTGCATGTACATACCATTATGTTCCTGAAGTACGTTAATTTTGAGGTTGTTTTAGAATGGCTACATTTTTTGGCTAAGTGGTGTGTGAATGCGCATTTCTCATTTATATTGTTACATGTAATAATAATAACGGTAACGGTAATAGCAGTTTTTTTTGTTATACAGGTTAATAGCGAATCAGATCATATTGCCCAAAACAACGAACAGTGTATCGCTCCTGCAGAAACCATTCAGGAAGGAGCCCTCGAACAGTCAAAGAGGTCGTCTCGGAAAAGGCTGAGAGTCGATTCTCAATGCAAAATTAAGCAGAAGAGGCATAATTTGGGCGAAGAGTATGTTTCTCGTACACCAGCAACTGTAAGTTGTTGGTTGGTTGTGTTTTGGGGAAGGAGACCAAACAGCGTGGTCATCGGTCTCATCGGATTAGGGAAGGATGGGGAAGGAAGTCGGCCGTGCCCTTTCAGAGGAACCATCCCGGCATTTGCCTGGAGTGATTTAGGGAAATCACCAACTGTAAGTAAAACAGCTGTGGGACCTAATTGCCAGTGCCTTCGTAAATGTTTCGAAAAAGTAGGAGATTTGAATGTGATGAAACTATTCAAAACGTTTTGGGAAGTAGGTGATTTTAACATTCAAAATGCATACTTATTTGGTGCAATGAAATCTAATACTGTTTCACATCGCCGAAAAGCAGCTGGAGAAAATTACCGGAGAAACTGTACTATTTCCTACAGCTTAAAAGATTGTGGCAGTGATATAAAAGTATGCAAGAAAGCTTTTTTTGCCATTCATGGTCTACATAACAATCGCGGTCTTGTCGAAAATATACAAAAGAAAATTGCATCCGGATCGACCACGCCACCCCAGGAGAAAGGGGGCAAGCATCCCGTACGTCCGCATGCTTACTCTGAAACTAGTGTTTACCATGCCAGGGAACACTTCGACAAAATACCGAAATACGAGAGTCATTACAAACGCTGAAACAGTCATGCCAGTTTGTGCCTGGGCACAGATGCAACAATCACCTCCTGTTACGATCACTGTAAGAATGTTTTCTGCAAGATGTCCTATGAGCCTGTATCTGCAGGCAAGTACAGGCGAATTTTCACTGAAAAGTATAACATAGGAGTAAAGTCACCAAAGAATGATACATGTAAGACTTGTGACATGCTGAAAGTGCAAATTGAGAGCACTGGTGCCCCCCAACTGAAAGTAAGTTTGGAGCATCAGTTGGAATTACACCAACGTCGGGCAGAAGCAGGGCAAGCTAACACTGCCATTCAGACAAAACGAGCAGAAGCATACAGTAATCTACATGTTGTGACTTTTGACTTGCAGCAGACTCTCCCAGTTCCCAAGTTAAGTTGTGATCCAACTTTTTACAAAAGGAAGATTTGGTTGTATAATCTCAATGTTCATGATTGTGTCAAGAAGAAAGGGCACTGCTTTTTGTGGAATGAGACTATTGCTGCACGTGGATCAGAGGAAATTTAGAGCTGCCTTTTACGTTACTGTGAGGAAAACGACATAAAAGGAGAGACTCTCATTGCGATAACTGATAACTACTGTGGCCAAAATAAGAACTGGAACATGGTACTGTTTTGGAAATGTCTAATTTCAACTGGTAGATTTCGTGTGACTGAACACCACTTCCCCGTGAGAGGGCACACAATGTTGCCGTCCGATAGAGATTTCGCGACAACTGAAAATTACGTTCGCCGACAAGTACCCGATGTGTACAGTCCAGATCAGTGGTGCGAGATCATCAAGAAGTCGGCTAATAAGAATCCATTGCTTGTATATAATATGAAAAGAGAGGATTTCTATCAAGTACGACACTCTAAAGAAGCGTTTCTCTTCAGAAAGAAGACAGTTGATGGTCGAGATTTCAATCTAAGCAAAGTATGTAGGTGTAAGGTGACTTCCGAATATCCATCATCTTTATTCATCAGCGAGACATTTTCTCATCACATTTAACATGAAATAAGCTTCAGGAAACGTGGAAGGCAAGGACCAGTTCCTACGCTTCCACTTAAATACAATGGGCCAAGGCTTATTGAAAAGAAGAAAGTTGCTGACGTCCCGTCGCTCCTAAACTACATACCTCCTGTTCACCATGGATTTTTACTTTCACTAAAGCCAAGAGTTTTGGATGTAAAAGACATTAGTAATGAGAGTAATGAATGATTCTGCAGTTTCAGTAAAGTGTTGAAGATTTACTGTAAAATTTAATATGTAATGTTCTATCACTATGTGTTGTTAATGGTGTATGGTAAAGTAATAATTTTTGTATATTTCATTTGTTTTAGTCAGTTCAGAGTTTCATTTATGTCTATATAGTAGAAGATAGATGTTAGAATCACTACAGAATAAAAGGACTGTTCAAAAAAAATTATACAGATTTGCAGATCAATTGAAACTTTAGATGCGCTGTGATTTTGGGGCTTACCATTTTGTTCCCCCGAGCAGCTCATTTACTGAGCAAAGGGGTCTTGCAGAGAAACCCCGCCATTAGGCTGAACAACACTAGCATACGGAGGAAAATATCGACAAGATGCTAGGGATACACCTAGACGAACACTGACATAAAAGACTTCAACAGACAAAGCGACAAGACTAATCGACAAACTCGACACACTAAACTCAACTCACTACAGACTACCATTGCAGACACTGCGAATGTATCATACAGCCCTCTTTGAATCTATGCGTTTCGCAGCAAGTGCCTGGGCACATCGACTGTCAGTCACGACCCACAAAACTATTGTGAGGCTTAGATAAAGAGGTGTATTGCTCAGAATATCAGGGGCGTTTAGCACCACGTCCGTGGAAGCCCTACGCTTTGAACTTGCAACACAACCTATTAACATAATCATTAGACACAGAGCACCAGGATACTGGCTCAAAAGGGGAAGATTGGATAAGTTGTATGAGAAAACAGGGAGCATATTAGAGAAAAACGTCAATTAAATCTTTGGGAGGTTCAGACATGGCAAAAAGAATGGAAACATCTGACAAGGGCCATCGGGTTTCTCCTTCTTCCCGAACATCCGGGAACGGTAGGGGCGCAGACACGTTGATCCAGGTCGCGGTACGGTACACTTCCTGACCAACCATGACCCTTACCCTACACATCTTCAGCACTTTGGCATTAGCCAAAGTGATATGTGTGAATGTGGGCAACATGGATCCCCCGAACACATAACACTAAAATGTGGCACACTCACACACGTATCGAAGACACAGGGCAAGCTTTAAGAGTCACAGGCAACTGGAGCATGCTTAACCGCATCACAGATGAAATATCAAGAGCGCTACACAGGACTTACAAGCAGCAACGACAGTATACAAGATCACGGCCCGAAATACACCCTATACCACAATATGAAGCATGGGACAACAGAGATTCGAACATTGGTATGGAAACAGATCAACATATAGACACAGATGATGACATGAACACTCCAATATCGCCAGATGCATATACGACATAGTAGCAGATCTAAAAGTAATACAAACATGAAATTAAAAATAAGTTAGTAATAGAAATAAAGCAACGTATTTTCCAGTTTGTACAAGTAAAATAAGCAGTTATTGCAGTTATTTACTTCTCAGGGTCATTATTTTCAAACATGTAAATGTGTAATTCGTGAAACGTATAAGATGCAACTATAAAACATATGAACTTTATTAAAATTGTACATAAACCTACGTATGCATTATAATAAAACGAAAACATACAAACACAATCGCACAACAAAGATGAGCCGGCCGGTGTGGCCGAGCGGTTCTAGGCGCATCAGTCTGGAACCGCGCGACCGCTACGGTCGCAGGTTCGAATCCTGCCTCAGGCATGGATGTGTGTGATATCCTTAGGTTAGTTATATTTAAGTAGTTCTAAGTTCTAGGGGACTGATGACCTCAGAAGTTAAGTTCCATAGTGCTCAGAGCCATTTGAACCATTTTGCACAACATAGATAAGAAGCGCTCTTCAGGGGGGGGGGGGGGGGGGGGACGCTCGAGGTCATCTGCCGATGCTCCTCCCCCGCTTACGGCACGGTTAAGTGGAGGAAGCAATTGTAGTACCGAGCGAGGTGGCGCAGTGGTTAGCACACTGGACTCGCATTCGGAAGGACGACGGTTCAATCCCGCGTCCGGCCATCCTGATTTAGGTTTTCCGTGATTTCCCTAAATCGCTTCAGGCAAATGCCGGGATGGTTCCTTTCAAAGGGCACGGCTGACTTCCTTCCCTAATCCGATGAGACCGATGACCTCGCTGTCTGGTCTCCTTCCCCCCAAAAACAACCAACAATTGTAGTACGAGATGCTACTGTCAAAGAGACTGAATCTCACATCTTGCAAACATATAGTAATAGCAACAGTAGAAAAGAATGTGTTAATTCAGGTGAGACAGGCTCGAAGTGTTTACCGAAGTCCTCCCACTTGAAATAGATGAGTAAAGGGACCTCTTTTGCTATCTAAACCTTTTCTTCCGTGTCTTATTTTCTTCTTAAGGATACAGTAATTTTTTTCTAACTGTACTCTATGTGTCTTGTGTTTCTTGTTTTATTTCTCTTTTTAATTAACAATTTAATTATATAAAAACAAGCAAAGTACTAAAATTCTGAAAGTTATCTAGTTTATAGTAGCAAACATCCCAGTATAGTTACCAAGGTGCTGGGTAACTATGTAATTTTAATAAATAAATAAATAATTTAACTGAAACGAGACCAGTATGGAGCTGAACAATACCTCCAGACCAAAAGTCTCTTTACACGAGCTGTCACACAGTCGGTTAAACAAGATTATACATAAATTAGAAAATGAGTGACCATCCTTATAGATGAACGGTCTGCGTCAGTGCCTTAGGTGAAGAAGGAGCCGATTTCGATTGGTGGTATCTCCTCAGATTTCTTTGAAGTCGCAAGATCTGTAACAGGATCTACTTAGCCCATCGATGTCATTGAAGAAGGAAGCATTGTTCCCATCAGCACTCATGTACTGGCAAAAACGGCCTGAGGGATTGGCGCCATGCTGATCCCATGTCTCACATCGTAGGTCGCTACTTCTACTGCCTTTTAGGCAGCAGACGGCCAATAGGAACAGACATGTGACATAATCCGTAACTGATGTTTACGTTTCTTTAAACAGATAGGTGGCTTAATCCCTTAGAATGAATGATTTTGACGAAAACAGTATGTTTGGGATGGTACATAAGTTGGGGTGGTAGCGTTTCTCCATCAGTTTAATAGACACAGTAGATACACTTAACAGAGACTTTAGTCATCAGTAATGTATTCTCCTTCGTTATTTACCACAATCCTCCAACGCTGGAGTAAATTTTTGAGTCCGCGATTGTAGATACGTGGTTTTGAGGCAAAGAAATTCTCTGATCATATTCGGATTGCGTTTTCATTCTGACGGTCCTTCAACGTTGTCAGATAGAGAGCGGAATCTTTAAGGTTGTCAGATAGAGAGCAGGTGAAAACGATGAATGCAGAGTGATTTCCCAACCCAACTCATGTATAGCGTTTTTCGCAACCTAGCTGAATGGAGGCAGGCGTTATCGCGGAGTAGCATCACTTCATGCATTCATCCGGATCGTTGTTCTTGGACTGTGGTTGCAAGACGTCACAGCTTGACAATAAATGTCAGTAGTTGTTGTGTACATAGTTCCGCGTAGTCAGCGCGTACACAACTTTCCCACTAGAGCGCGCCCCGCTAAGCACAACAGCGCAGACGCAGCGCTCGTCCGTCTCTGCGCTGCCTTAGAGACGAACCAAATTCTGTTTCCGCCGATCCGCGTATCAATATGTAACGCAGCCAATGAGATTGCTGCTAATGTAGAACCTTTTCTCCTTGCGGGTCACACTCGCTCAGTGATACCTGAACACGCGAGGTATTATAACGAGTGTACAGACCTCCGATTAGTCAGTCTGCATTTGTCTGCACCAGTCTGTACCAGTCTATAGTCAAGTTTCAGTCTGCACCTAAGAAGATTATCACATTCCTGTACATAGCCATGAAGATAAATGTATAGACATTTTGTCAAATATCAGAGATATGTGAGAATAAGATTAATGTACCAAGACCAAAGGAACTTCAGATTGTCAATTGTGAATAGCATCCAGAATCAAGTTACGTAATGTTTATGCTTGTTACTATTTTAATAAATGTGTGTCAAAATTAATCAAGTTCTGTTTAAAGTTGGTCACCGTCAATCTGCTACTCTAAGCGTGCAAGTGGCATTTCTATCGTCTGACCTAACGGCAGAAGATAAACATGCCACGATAAGACCACGAGACATATTGCTGACACTCGCCTACTTCGTTAGAGCGACAAGTCTAATAATCTGATGGTGTGTGTACCGGAAGGTCTTACAATACGCACACCACAGTAGTGATGCTTACATCACAGGGAAGTAATCGCTAGTACACCACACCGTCGCTGTTCAACCATATGCATAACATTATCTTTTGTGGGTGCACGCGCATCTTTGTACGGGGAACTGACCCTTTGTTTGGGCTCATCCATTCCTTTCTTTTGCTTATGTCAACATAAAGACCCCATTCCTCGTCACCAGTAAAGACACAGGATGGGAAAGTTTGGGGTTGTTTACGAGCCAATCGATGACGAGCCAGCAGAGATGCACCTATGTCCACCTGCTGACTTTTGTAATTTTGGCTTAGAGCGTGCGGTACCCATACACCAGATTTTTGAAAATTCCTCATTGCATACAAATATCGCACATTTGTGGAATGATCATGTTCATCAGACTGGCCAATTCTCGAGTATACTGACTTGGATCATTGAGGGTTAAAGCGTTTAAACGAAAATCTTCAGACTTCGAAGGTTTCTCTGAACGTGGAGAGTCGCTAATGTCAAAACAATCCTCCTTAAAAGGAGAAAACTGAAGGATGTGTTGGAAATGTTCCGATTTCTGCACTTGACACCCCATTTTCTAGCGTCCACGGCTCCACTCATTATCTCCAAATGACAAAATGACAATATGTAAACTCGAACAGCAACAGTGAACTACAAATAAAAAATGACAATCGATGAATAAAAGCACAGCAATCAGAATACCAACAAGCAAAACAACTGAACGAATTTTTGCAACAACCTAATATATTTCAACTCAAATAAATTTTTATTAAACCAGATTTCCCACATATGAGAACGGTGGCCTGACATACGAGGGCTGGAACTTTAATAGTGGCAAGATTTATTTACAGCTCGTACAAAATAGATACGTGTTTCAAAGTTTTACTGACCTTCAGAGTAGTCACCAACATTGTGTACAGCCTGTTGCCAGCGATGTGTAACTCGTAGGATACCCTTAGCAGTGCCAATTGTGTGGACAGTTCGAGCGGCGCGGTCTATGCCCGACGAATTTGTAGCAGTTCTGAAGCGAATGCCGTGAAGTGTTTCCTTCAGTTTATAAATCGAGTTGAACTTACGAGGGCTTAAGACAGGGGAGTGCAGTAGGTGGTATAGCATTTAGCAGCCCCATCAGTCAAATAAATCAGTAAGAGCTGGCACTGTACCTGATGTGACCTTAATTGTAACCTTCACGAGTACCTTAAGTAATGGATTCAGCCCTGTTCCTACATAGAGAACTGTAACCTAGATCCTTACCTGACCTGGAAGTGAAAATTTTAAAAAAACCGTGAAACTACTAGCGGACTGTGTTATTGCAGCATAGAGACTGCCAGATACAGAGGGCTTGCAGGCACAAGATGGACAGCGCAAAATGACTGATGATTGTGAGCTGCCAATTCCTTAAGATGTGCAGTATGAACCAGTGACTAGAATGACAGCTAAGAGAAGATTTTTTTTTTAATTTTTTGATTGGGTATATGTATTTAGCAGCCATTCATACAAGTAATACTTGTAAGAGTGGCTCGGGGGGTGTATAACGATACAGCCCTCCCCAAAATTCATATGAAATGTCTACACCACCTTTTTTATATGCATCTGGATAGTTACCGGACAATTCAGTGATTCCTAAGGCCTTGTATGTGTGTCTTTATATTTATCATTCTGTCCTATTTGATAAAAAACTTTATGTTCATTGTGAAGGGGTGTTCAAATGGTTCAAATGGCTCTGAGCACTATGGGACTTAACTTCTGAGGTCATTAGTCCCCTAGAACTTAGAACTAGTTAAACCTAACTAACCTAAGGACATCACACACATCCATGCCCGAGGCAGGATTCGAACCTGCGACCGTAGCGGTCTCGCGGTTCCAGACTGCAGCGCCAGAACCGCACGGCCACTTCGGCCGGCTGAAGGGGTGTGGAATGTTCTGTAAGGACGTGTGTCGTCATAATTGTCGGTGGATTGTTGTCGTTAGTAAAATTATGTACATACACAAAATTAAGTAACTAATCAAAAAACTGAAGTAATAAGTCCGTAGCAATAAATAACTAGAGACTGCAGAGATGTTAGCAAGAAAAATCAATGCATCTTATTAACAAAATGGTAATCTAAAAATCTAGTAACAGAAGACCTCACTATCTTGAGAAACAGCTTAAAAGTTATTACCAAGCGATGTGTTTTCATTTGTTATTTATTTTTATGTATTCCGCCGTAATTAGTATTCTTCCTAATTACGTTTCTAATTAACACTCCAATTGCTTACATCTCACAGTTTTCCACTTTCCAGAATTTGAGGCCTCATTTGGGCATTTTATGCATGTAATCAGATAAAGCGCGAGCTCTGTACTACCACTGAATATTAGTAACCGAATCCAAACTGTAATTAATTACATAACTAGAGTAATACGAGAAACATTATTGTAATTAAAGTTCAGAATGATTTTCTTATGGAAAACTAAAGATATTATTATAAAAAATTGTCATTGAATATTGTATTTTATACCTTATTCGGGTGTAACATCAGTTTCTTTGCGTTTTGTAAATTTAAATTGTAACATCAAAATTGTACAAAATTAATAATGCTTTATTTTGGAAGTTATTGTTAAAATTCTATATAAAGCGATGTAGCGATTCTGTGAGAAGTCAGTTTTGATGTTACTTTTGGAAGTCAAAGAGATCAGTGAAGTCTGTCCGTGTTTTGTTTACATGGCGAGTGTGCAGTTAGAATGTCAATGTGAATAAATTTTGTGAAGCATGAAAATTTCCCATTCATTCATCAATGGACCAGGCAGAAGAAACTTAAGTTACATGCACATGAATCGTTACATACTCTTCCGCCAAGACCGAATTCGCTTGTAGTGTCTTTGCTGAACTTGTCCTGCGTGACCTATAGTATTTGACTGTAATAATCATAGGTTTAGGTATATTTGTGTGCGTGCACAAAATTTCTGTGAAGCCAGGTCTGCGTTCCCCACTCCCTTTCCTTAATTACGCGGCGAAAGTGAATCATATTAACTAGAGAGGCCAGTTGTGATGGTGTATATTCCAACAGACACACGGCTAGTTATTGAAATGCCATCGGCATTGAATAAATATCAATTAACCTATACCCTATCATTGATTATTTCCTCACTTCATTATAAGTATGAAAGTCAGTATCACAGTTCAATGCTGGGTCATGAAAGTAAATAATGGCTGTATGCTCCCTATTAAGCCCTGCGTAGGTGCCTTCTGTAGCTCTTCCAAAAAATATTGCGTTATCCGTTGCGTTCAAATTTTTTACCGGTTGATTAAACCCACCCGCTAGGAATTATTTATATCCCAGCAGTAACTCGCAGGGGCCTGTAACTTCGTGGACAACACGAATCTGTTTTACCATTACTACAGAGGGTAGCTTGCAGGAGCTGTAGGACATTACAAGCGACGGTAATCTTCGTACCAGGTTGAGTTATAACTTTAACTATACCACCACCAAGAAGAAGGTTACGTTGCAAAAGCAAACCTGATTTTCATCCTCATAGTGGTTCCTGTAGCTCCATTCTTATGCGACCGGCGCGAAATTTCAATAGATATCGTCATTCAGTTGTTGAAACACGCCTACCAACTTTCGTTTATGTCGCACAGCTCATTTTTCATGATATTTTTTTTTTTTTTTTTGCCAACAGTGTATGTGTGACACCCCCATGTTCTTTTGTAGATGCATATGGCGGCATATGTGGATACTGTCTGTGAAAAGTGTTGGGAATGGAGCTAGTAGCACAGAAGTAACATATTTAAAAGTCATGCATTATATGGCAGTTTTTCACGGACTCCATTGTATGATGTATCTCCGGATGTTATATAGGTGGTTCTTACCACAACAGCAGCTGTTGCCTGATAGTAAAGGATATATGTGCCAAGTTTGACTGAAGTCGCTGTAGTATTTTAGGAGATGTGGAACATACACATGCACACAGACATATGTGCATCCCTTTTTTGTAATATGTGTGGATATTATTTTGTCACATCGTTGATACATTAATTTAGTATACAGTATACACATGTATGTTTAAGGGAATGTATGTCAGTATATACGTGACAGGGAGAATGGCTGTGTGCTGCAGCTAGTTTTGTGTAAAGCGAAAGACGCAATAGGGCAAGGATTGAACCCTGTGGGACCTCTGAAAACACGTTTCCACTATGAGTTCTGCACTCCCCAGACGACTCTCAGCAAGTAAGGCGTTACATTTACTGGGATTGCTTGCTGGAGATCCTCTAGTTTCATGCCACATCTCAGACATGTATAAGTTAATGTGGAGGCAGTGATGCGCTCACATACCACAGTCAGCAACTTCGTCCGCCAGCGCGACAGTGCTATAACTCTGCGCCGCGAGCTTAGTGGAAATCAGCTTCGCAGAGTGCGCAGCCAAGTTTGATTACAAGGGGGCGTACATGGGCTCTATGAGCGGGAGCGAGTGTGCAGCATCTGTCTGCTCCCTAGCCTCGGCGGCGTCTAGCAGAGGAACTGTAATAGCACGACCCATACAATTTACGCCTCTGTCCCAATTTTCAACCTTGCATCTTCACCGCACTTAAGACTAAAGGATTCTCATTCACTAGATTAGACCACTAACTTCCACCTCCGTCACAAGTAAGTGGAATTTGTACGTGTTTCATTTGTAATACTTGCTGCTTCTTCGTTGATAGCACTCGAAATATTTGTAGCCACGTACGGGGCAAGAACACCTGTGTGTTTCACAACGTAAAGTGGTTTCAGATGTTTTTGAACCATTAGAAAAATTTGTATACGTTTTACAGTAAGATATGAAACGTAACTTGGAGAGAATAACAATAAAAAAAGGAAAAGAAATCAATCCGCGGATTAATAAAACTATTTCCAGGAAGGAAATAATGAGAAAGAAAGAAAATTTCCGATGCAGGGTTAATATTCGGGATGAATCGGTTATCATTTGACGTGTGAGTTTAGTTTTTATTAAGTCATTTCAGTCTAGACTGATTAGTTTTTTTTAACTGATATTTAGCTTGTCTGTACCTGTCACCTAGCTGCAGTGCTTGTGGGTGTTGCCATTGGTCTCCATGGAAATGCAATATTTTGTGTAAAATCTTTACTACAGTGCTGTGAGCTATATCTGTCGATCTGGAAACTCGAAGCGCCGATTGCCGCGAACTGCACTGAGATGCTGTAGCACAGCATCATTCCCATGATCATTCACTCTTGCCTTATCACCAACACTACCAGTCGAATTAAACTTTTCATACCACTCTTTGACGCATTTCACATCTGGCGGATCTCGAACACAGGTACTTCAGAACTGTTCCTTGAAACCATAAAACAAAAAGTATAATCTCCTGCATTGACACCGTTGTGGTGGCAGCCTCTTAAACTATGCCGCTTGCAGCGAGAGACAGAGAGAGAAGAAATCAGTACGGTCGAAAACATGTGGAAGCGTATCCATAAATAACACCTCGACTTAAGCTACCATTTGCAACAAAACATGTGGAAGTATATTGATCAGAAGCTTTATGAGTTAAGCTGGTAACCGCAACAAACAGCAACGCTATATCTAGCACAGTTCATTGGAAATATATTTTTGAAATCAGGAATAGACTTTGTGCTCACCTTGTATATTAGGCAAAACTTTGTCAGGATGGAGCACTATTTTATCATTATTATTGTTCGTGCATTTAAATAGAACCAATTAAGATGCTTCCAAAACAACTAGGAGGGGTATACCGCAACAAACAGCCACAACATACCATGACACGGCGATAAGTGGCCCTGAGGGTGAATTCCAATAACATAATGAATGGAAGCGGTACTAACACCAAGGGATGTCCCCCGCTAATTCCAACCGATTAACACCACTGCGTTGTGGTGTTATACAGGTAAAACAATGTTAACTACCTTTTTACGATCATCAGCCCTGAAGCACCAGGTATAGCCTGAAGCTGTAGGGAGTGTTACGGCTTCTGCACCACTGTGTCACTGAAAAACTCATATTTTCTGGAATGTAGTTACGATGCTCCTAACACTCCATCAATTTATCCTCATTGTCGAGCCATACTATGAACTTAGAATCAATCTGTCTTCAGCACATGGTCGACTTGAAAACCTTACAGCTGAACGCTATGTCTTCGAAGCCCTCTACAAATAAACTACCCAACCGTGGTGACAAGATGAATCTTCAAAATATTGGTTATAAAATTGAAAGTTAATGGAGGTTAGTGCATGTTGAATAATGTTGTTATGTCATTCTCAAACTACCTGCCAAACAGTGATGAAAGCTCAGCAAAAGGTAATTTAATAAGCAACCATGGAAAGACAATTAATAAACGTAAGTCAGAGCTTCTAACTGTAAGGTAGGTTCAAGGACAAAACAAAAAAAGAACGACGCAACACGAAGAATGATGAGACTGGTGCGGAAATCAGGAGATGTGATGTACATACAAACAAATGAGTACAATTTGAGAAAAACGTTCTGAATTAGGCAGAGATCCGGCGCCATCGTTGGTCAGGGCATGATTTGGCAAGGACAAATTCAAGCAGCAGGAATTTTGAGGCAACATTGGCTTGAAGAGCAACAAAATGGGACGTAGAACGTCATGGACGTGTCGCTGTACTGTAATGGCGCAGCGGATGACAGACGAAGGGGTCCTGCTCTCAAAATAAATACAACTCCATACCATAACTCCTGGTTGACTGGCTGTATGGCGAACGACAGTGAGGTTACCATCCCACCACTGTTTAGAGCCTCTACTGACAAGTCTTTGGCATGGAATCTTAGTGACTGGACTGGAACTTATTGAATGATAAATCCAGCTTCGAAATGAACCCGACAATCAGCGAAGAGGCGTCAGAAGACGCCCTGGACAGTGGTGGTGTAGTGTGCCCTTTCTTTTCATAACAGGACCGTTTTAGATGTCATCCGCAGCACTCGCACAGCTCAGCGGTACATTCACGATCTTCTACGCCCAGTTTTGCTGCCCTTTATGACAACTCGTTTTGGAGTTACATTTCAGCAAGATAACATCCACCCACATACGGCGAGAGTTTCTACTGCTTGTCTCCATGCTTGACAAACCATGCCGTATCCACGAAGGTCACCAGATCTCTTCTCATTTGAGAACTTTTGGAGCATGGGCAGAGCTCTCAAACCAGCTCGGGCTTTTGACAACCTAACGCGCCAATTTGAGAAACTTTGGCATGATAATCCTCAGGAGGAGATCCAACAAATCTGTTATTCAATACGAAGCGGAATAACTGCATACATAAGGGCCAGAAGTGTAGCAACGTGTCACTGATTTGCTCAATTTGGGAACATCTTTCTTTTGAATGAATCATCCCATTCTTCTGAAACTTAAATCGTTTTTTCGTGTTTATATATACATCATGTCTGTCTATTTCCGACCGATTTCGATCACTCCTTAATGGTGTGTCCTATTTTTAATAAAACCCGCCGAATTACAGATACAGTATCCACTATAGTAGTGGGATACAGATATGACGCACTTTCGATACCAAAATGATATGCTATTTAATTAAATTGATCAATTAAACCACCTCTCCCCCAACTCCTAAACTACTGTTGTGCTAAGTGATTTATAACCCCTAGGGGTTGATTTATGACCCCTGGGGATAATCCATCCTTCTGAGAAACCCCAAACGCTACCTCTGCCATCCCTCAACAACACCTCTGAGAAAACTTTTTCTGTCACCCTTCCCCAGTTCAGTTCTGTGCCAAGTTTCATCCTAATGGGAAATCCCCCAACCTCCCATCCCCTCCCTCACTTTCCCCATCCCATCTATCATCAGTCCGTGCTGAGCTGTAGAGGAAGGATCTTACAATGGGGAATGGGTGGTAAATTCAAGCAATATATTTAAACATATTTTTAAGTCATCAGCCTTCTGAATTGTTTGATGCGGCCTGCCATGAATTCCTCTCCTGTGCCAACTTCGTCATTTCAGACTAGCACTTGCGACCTATGTCCTCAACTACTTGCTGGATGTATTCCAGTCTTTGCCTTCCTCTACAGTTTTTGTCCTCTGCAGCTACCTCTAGTACCATGGAAGTCATCCTCCAATGTCTTAACACATTTTCTATCGCTCTTTCAATGTTTTTCAAGTTTTACTTTCCCATCCGATTCTGCACAGAACCTCCTTATTCCCTACCTTGTCAGTCCATCTAATCTTCAACATTCGTCTGCAGCACCACTTTTGAAATACTTCGATTCTCTTCTGTTCCGGTTTTTCCACAGTCCATGTTTCAATACCGTGCACTGCTGTGCTCCAAGCGTATATTCTCATCAATTTCTTCCTCAAATTAAGGTCTATGTTTGATACTAGTAGACATCTCTAAGCCAGAAACAGCCTTTATGCCAGTGTTGGCCTGCATTTCATTTCCTCCATGCTCTGTCCATCATTAGTTAGTTTGCTGCCTAGGTAGTAGAATTTCTTAACTTCATCTACTTTGTGACCATCAATCCTGATGTTAAGGCTCTGAGCACTATGGGACTTAACTACTGAGGTCATCAGTCCCCTAGAACTTAGAACTACTTAAACCTAACTAACCTAAGGACATCACACACATCCATGCCCGAGGCAGGGTTCGAACCTGCGACCGTAGCCGTCACGCGGTTCCAAACTGAAGCGCTTAGAACCGCACGGCCACACCGGCCGGCCCTGATGTTAAGTTTCTCGCTGTCTCTCGTTACTGTTACTTCTCATTACTTTCGTCTTTCTACAATTTACTCTCATTCCACATTCTGTACTGATTGGAATGTTCATTACATTCAGTATATCCTGCAATTCTTCTTCGATGCCCTTTTGGAAGTCCATTCCTCTTCAACTGAACTGTCTAGTGAGCTATACCTTACTGTTGTATCTATAGCCTTAGAGAGCTACAAGTGTATCTTGTCATTCCTCAGTACTTCTGCATCCCACTTCTTTATGTCTTGATTATTGCTGACTAACCTCTTAAAATCCAGCCCACTCTTCATCACCCCAACATTGATATCTGAGTCTGTATCTGCTCCTGGGTATTCAGCATCTTACAATTCAGTATCTGATTTCGGAGTCTCTGTCTGATCACGATGTAATCTAACTGAAATCTTCGCGTACCACCCGGCCTTTTCCAGGTATACCTCCTCCTCTTGTGTTTCTCGAACAGAGCCCTAGCTATTACTAGCCCAAATTTATTACAGAACTAAATTAGTCTTTCTCCTCTCTCATTTCTTTTTCCAATTAAATATTCTCCTGTAACCTTTCCTTCTACTCCTTTACCTACAACTGCATTCCAGTCCCCCATGATTATTCAATTTTCATCTCCATTTACTTACTGTATTACCCTTTCAATACCCTCATATACTTCCTCTATTTCTTCAGCTTCAGGTTGCGACGTTGGCATATAGCATATTTCAACTATCATTGGCCATGTTCCTGTGCTGTCGATTCTGATAAGAACAACCCTGTCACTGAACTGTTCACAGTAACACACTCTCTGCCCCCATCTTCCTGTTCATAGCGAATCCTACTCCAGTTATACCATTTTCTGCAGCTGCCGGCGTTACCCTATACTCATCTGGCCATAGATCCTTGGTTCTTTCCATTTCACGTCACTGACCCACACTGTACCCAGATTGAGTATCTGCATTTCACTCTTCAGATCTTCTAGCTTCCCTACGACGTTCAAGTTTCTGACATTCCATGCCTCGATTCATAGAGCGTTATCCTTTCGTTGGTTAATCAGTCTTTCTGTCCTGGTCGCCTCCCCCTTGGCAGCCCCTTCTGGAGATCCGAATGGGGTACTATCCGGAATCTTTTGGAGAGATCATTATGACACCTTTTTCTCAGTTACAAGCCACTTGTCCGGTGGATGCACGTTTTGTGTCTTTATTGCAGTAGTTTCCATTGCCTTCTGCATCCTCATGCCATTGATCATTGCTGATTCTTCCGCCTTTAGGGGAAGTTTTCACCCGAGTGGCAAGAGAGTGCCCTGAACCTCTATATGTTCCTCCGTCCCCTTCGACAAGACCATTGGTAGAATGATGGTGACTCCTTATGCTGGAAACCCTTGGCTACCAACGCGTATTATTAACCAAAATTTAAGAGTGGCGGGTTTTGAACTAGGGACTGATGACCTTCTGATCACTAGACAAAAACGTTACCCCTAGACGCATCTGAACATTAATCAAATTAATAAATTAAATTGGTGAGAAATGCTGGGCTGTGGTTCTCTTTACTTGGGCGGAAAAAATACTCTAGTCTTAGATGTTACAACTGTGATGCAAAAATGGTGGATATATTTCATTTACCCCACCCTATTAAATTAATTGTTTAACATTTTACAGCAGACAGGGTAGAGGAAAAAAGCTCTGGAAGATGTCAACAAATAGATCACTTGAAACATCAGCCACCATTTTATGATGATTGTTCTTTGTAATAAAACTCACCTCAAACGTTTGAGAATCACATGTACACGTTTTACCAATCGAGGAATAAAAATTCCTCTACAAATATACCATAGCGCTCAGTATATCCGAGGTCTTGTATGAACTGACATTTGAGTACACAAGCACCTTCCTCCAACAGAAGGTTTACATTCAACATATCTGGTGAAAAAAGACAACCCCCTCTATCGCCAAGCGTGCATCATCCGTCTGCAACAGGAGTGCCACGAGCTGTGGCCGCACCAGCCAATAGAGGAGTAGAGACGCGCACACATGTTGACCATTCTAGCAGGTGCTTGCACATCTCCCAGTATCCAAGTGCTGGCCATTTCAGTGCTCAGAAGCTCTAGAGACTATCACTCTGACCACTCAGCCGTCAACTGATCAATTTATATGGGAGAGATTAATTGTCCAGTGCAAACATTCACCATACCAAATTTCCTCAAATTTCCACGTAACAATCGGAGAATACACGCAACATATGTGTCTCCTTCTACCGGTTAGTTGGATATTCAGCCACCCAGAAGCCACTGCGAGCTCCCCTGGTGGGCCCTACCCCCCATGGTTGTGGACAAGAGCTGACTAGCCACAGTCCTTCTTTGCCACCAACCTGTTGGGACAGGCTAAGCCACGGCTTCTCGTTGGCTAAGCCTCCGCAACTGCCCCTGCTGCCGGATGCGCCATATTAAAAGACAAGAGAGCACAGCTTGGACGTATAGTACTAATTGCATTCCACTCCAGTCTAAAGAAATCCACTTTACCCAGTCCAAATCAGGATTTTTGTTGTCCATGTATCTCTAATTTATCACGCAAAATGTAGTTTCCTCCCTTTTATGCTTGTTACTTTCGAAGCGAGAAGAAGTTGGAGCATACAAGCGTTTTCACATCGCTAAAGTATCGTTACTTGTTGTGAAAATCCTGTACAACAATATGGTATAAGCTATGTTAGCTCTCATAACCGAAAAAGATATGTTCTGATCAGCTTAAAATGTGTTGAGTCCTGCATCACAGGACTATAATATTAAACGTATTTTTGGCTCATGAGAGTGATAAGGGCATGCTCTATCTCTGTCATAGGGTGCCTCCTCACTTTCAAACTGTCTTAAAGTAGCCAGAAGTCTCTTAAGGTAGGAACACAGTGGAGTTGTTAATATCAGGTTAATACTACATAACAATTTATAAATTCGGTGATATAGCCGATTTTATTACGATTTCCTTCTCTCCCTGTGTAGGTGGGAAACCGAAATTTCGTAAAAGAATTTCGCCACAACGAAAAAAAAAAAACTTAACTGCTAAGGTCATCAGTCCCTAAGTTTACACACTTGTTGTTGTTGTGGTCTTCAGTCTTGAGACTGGTTTGATGCAGCTCTCCATGCTACTCTATCCTGTGCAAGCTTTTTCATCTCCCAGTACCTACTGCAACCTACATCCTTCTGAATCTGCTTAGTGTATTCATCTCTTGGTCTCCCTCTACGATTTTTACCCTCCACGCTGCACTCCAATACTGAACTGGTGATCCCTTGATGCCTCAGAACATGTCCTACCAACCGATCCCTTCTTCTGGTCAAGTTGTGCCACAAACTTCTCTTCTCCCCAATCCTATTCAATACTTCCTCATTAGTTATGTGATCTACCCATCTAATCTTGAGCATTCTTCTGTAGCACCACATTTCGAAAGCTTCTATTCTCTTCTTGTCCAAACTATTTATCGTCCATGTTTCACTTCCATACATGGCTACACTCCATACGAATACTTTCAGAAATGACTTCCTGATACTTAAATCAATACTGGATGTTAACAAATTTCTCTTCTTCAGAAACGCTTTCCTTGCCATTGCCAGCCTACATTTTATATCCTCTCTACTTCGACCATCATCAGTTATTTTGCTCCCCAAATAGCAAAACTCCTTTACTACTTTAAGTGCCTCATTTCCTAATCTAATTCCCTCAGCATCACCCGACTTAATTAGACTACATTCCATTATCCTTGTTTTGCTTTTGTTGATGTTCATCTTATATCCTCCTTTCAAGACACTGTCCATTCCATTCAACTGCTCTTCCAAGTCCTTTGCTGTCTCTGACAGAATTACAATGTCATCGGCGAACCTCAAAGTTTTTATTTCTTCTCCATGAATTTTAATACCTACTCCGAATTTTTCTTTTGTTTCCTTTACTGCTTGCTCAATATACAGATTGAACAACATCGGGGAGAGGCTACAACCCTGTCTTACTCCCTTCCCAACCACTGCTTCCCTTTCATGTCCCTCGACTCTTATAACTGCCATTTGGTTTCTGTACAAATTGTAAATAGCCTTTCGCTCCCTGTATTTTACCCCTGCCACCTTTAGAATTTGAAAGAGAGTATTCCAGTCAACATTGTCAAAAGCTTTCTCTAAGTCTACAAATGCTAGAAACGTAGGTTTGCCTTTCCTTAATCTTTCTTCTAAGATAAGTCGTAAGGTCAGTATTGCCTCACGTGTTCCAGTGTTTCTACGGAATCCAAACTGATCTTCCCCGAGGTTGGCTTCTACTAGTTTTTCCATTCGTCTATAAAGAATTCGTGTTAGTATTTTGCAGCTGTGACTTATTTACACACTACTTAACCTAAATTAACCTAAGGACAAAAACACACACCAATGCCCCAGGCAGGACTCGAACCTCCGCCGGGATTGTTATTGGAGATGTTCTTTATGTGATCAGTTTAGTTAGTTAGCATATTAGTTTGATATCAAAAGTGTACCAGAACAGGATTTGTCCCATTACTCATGTTTTCTCACAAAAGACCTCAAGATTGGGTTGAAAATCATTTCTTTAGTAGTATCTGCTAAATCCACACTTTATGAGTTTCATTTTCGGTACAGTTTATGTATACCTTGTTGGAAACTGGGATTGTCGTATAACTTGGGAGGCACAAAGGTGCGTTCCTAATCTCCTACTTTGGTAGCGAACTGGAGTTCACGCACACACACACACACACACACACACACACACACACACTCACACACACACACACACACACACACGCATGCACACATTAGTGTTCAATGGCACTTGGTATTGTAGTAAACAAACACTGAATGTAAACACAAAGAGTATGAAGATACTAGGTAACATACTTTGATAAATAGTGATCTTTGATGTGAGACATAATAAGTTACAAAATGAAATATTCAGTGGCATAGGTAAGGGACGAAAGTCACCATAAGGTATAGGAGAATTCTAACATTAGGGTTATATGCATTATATTGGCAAAAACAATTGCAGATAAGCAGGGTGAAATATTTACTGCATAAATGAAAGAGTGAATTACCAGTTATGTAGCTTAAACAGATCAACATGGAAAGCTGTAAGTGTGTACATGAGCCGAGTTTATGTTATTCTCAACCTGCAAAACGGTAAAGGTAAACTAACAGACTTAAATAGTTGTTAAATGAATGAAAGAGTTACAGTAACGTACATGGAAGATACAAATGAACATGGAAAGTTTCTATGTAAGATGTATTAACTGCAGAATAAAAAAGTTATAAACATAGAAAATGGATGCAAGAGGACACAGAAATGTTCACTCATATCCACCATTTATGCTTGGAAATATTTTATTTTGTATTTTAATATCCTCATATCTAAGATCATAGCACAGTGCAATAGCTAACATACTCATAGTCGTTGTGTTTACATTCAGTGTACTGGAGACGAAGAGCATCCAAATACAATGTATGTATGTATGTATGTATGTATGTATGTTTGTGTGTGTGTGTGTGTGTGTGTGTGTGTGTGTGTGTGTGTGTTTGTGTGTGTTCCTCATACATACTGTCCTAAAACGTAACAATCTCTTCGTTTCGCACCCATTTCGTTAACTTGCAAATAAATTTCCGCTAATGTGGCCAGCGTCACAATCCTAGGTTTCAGCTGCAGATGGTCCATAAAAAAAGTTCCTGTAATGTTTTCGTCCGCCACCGTTCAAATGGTTCAAATGGCTCTGAGCCCTATCGGACTTAACATCTGTGGTCATCAGTCCCCCAGAACTTAGAACTACTTAAACCTAACTAACCTAAGGACATCACACACATACATGCCCGAGGCAGGATTCGAACCTGCGGCCGTAGCAGCCGCGCGGTTCCGGACTGAGCGCCTAGAACCGCTGGACCACCGCGGCCATCCGCCACCGTAGCTGAGTAGACATCGAGCCGGCGTGTCATGCCGGGGTGCCCGGGTTCGATTCCTTATTGGTTTGGAGAGTTTCACCGCTCAAGGACTGGGTGTTTGTGTCGTTTTCATCATCATCATTTCATCCTCATCGAGGCTGAAGTCACCTCAAAAGACTTGCATCAGGCGGTCAGGTCTACCCGCCGGTAGACCCCCGCCATACGACATTTCATTTCATCTGATGATTTGTCTGCAGTGGCTCAAAAATTATTTAACTGCGCAGTAAGTCCTATTAAATTCACAAATCGACAGGTTACATATCGTACCTACACAAATCGCTAATTTAAATTACAGTTTCAGTTCACCATCCACAAGGGATATATTAAATTTACTGTTAAAGCTGTTATAATTAATGTTGGTAAGTTGCTCGTATTAATTAATTTATCAGTCACCAGTATATTCCTCATAAAATATTTCAACAGCACATCAAAACCGGAATTTTTTATTAACAGCGACATTATTCGAGCTACGGCTGAATGCGTGTGCCGCATGTTGATATTTGGCTAATCTATATTAAGAAGTGGACGGTGATAACGTCACTACTTAACGATACATTAAATTCCTCCAGACGTTCGAGTTACGCTCGGAGGCTTGGGAAATTCGCCCCCCGCAACCGGTGTCATTCCGCAGCAAGTGAGACAAAGGGGAAGTGAGGGATATGAGTCCGCGGGATATAACGCAACTCATTGTTTGATGTGAATAAGATGAAACCGGCAGAGCAAATTTGAATACAGGATACCTCTCTGTCAGAAAGGCAAAGGGCTGTCTCTACACTTGCACGCAATATTAGCGGGATGCAATCCATATTGCTCTAGAGAGATCATAGAAAGTTGAGAAAAGATACTACTATACATCCGTAGGGAGATGTGTCTTGAGGTATAACGGAAGACTTGATTTTCTCTATGGCAGACAGTGTTCGCAAAACAGCGCTCTGCTGTTGCATACTTTAACATACCCTTTTAACGTGCATTAAAGATGTAACTTGGCAAGTCTTCACGGATAATTTACGAAATGTTTATCCACTGCAGACGTATATTCCTACGAAGAATCTCGAGTAGCCGTAATGCTCTCTTGAGCAACCGTTAATATCATTCCTTGCTTTTCGTTGATTTCAACTCTTGAGAACGGGTCAGACTGCCTCGTCATTAGTTTCAACCCAAACCTCAAGAAAACACTTCACGTTTCTGAAGCATCTTAAAAAAGTGAAGAAAGGCCTCTCTTCATCACAGAACTGCGGCTTATCTACATAGCGTCCATGAATGTGAATCGTGATACGGCACAGTGCAGACACGTTTATATGGGTGATTATGTAAAAATAAGGAGGAAGGTAGATAAGACTTAATTAGGGCATTTAGCTGCTGCTCTTGAAGAGGAAGCTGCCAAGGTGCCGGGCATATTATCCACTGTCTATGGATGCATACCTATCAAAAGAAGTACAAGTCTTCCGTCCATTACAAAGTCAGATATAGGGTCCAACCCGAGACATTGGTGTGTATTTTCGTGTTCAGGAATTGTGAGCTACTGGCTCGTCCCCTTGCTGGTCAATTATTGTCACTAAAAATTCTTTCATAGATCTACAGGATATCCAAAACACTTAGCGCCAAAATTCCCAGGCGTAGAACTATGAAACCGGGATTTCCCTATAGATGGTGCTAGCTATCAGTGTAGGGTCCATGGGACCGCGTCTCCAGCGCCATCTGCTTCCTGTAACGGCTGACGACGAAAGTCACACATAAATCAAAGTTCCATACATCTTGTATCTGTTTCAAACCCGTAAACATGTCGAGTTTTGTGCCTACGAACTACAATTTGCGGATAGCATTGGTTTTCTGTTATCAGTGGAAGAAAACTGATGCAGAATCGCATCGAATGCTTGTCGAAACTTTCTGCAAATATTCTCTTGGAAAAACACAGTGTTTCGAGTGGTTCAAAAGATTCAAAAGTAGTGATTTTGACGTGAGAAACGGTGAACGCGACAAAAGTACGAAAAAGTTCGAAGACAACAAACTGCAGGCCTTGATGGATCAAGATGATACCCAGACTCAAGAGGCACTCGCCGAATAATCGAATGCGATGCAGAAAGCCGTTCCTCTTCGGTTGAAAGCTATGGAGAAGCTGCAGAAAGTGGGAAAATGGGTTCCGCATGAACTGAATGCAAGACAGCAAGCAAATCGAAAGACCGCTTCTGAAATGCTGCTTGCCACATACGAAAGAAAATCGTTTCTCCATCTAATAGTGACAGATCATGAAAAGTGAATCCCCAGCGTCGTAAATCATGGGTGAATCCAGACAAACCATCGACGTGTACTGCAAGACCAAATCGCTTCAGAAAGAAATCAATGCTCTGTATTTTGTGGGATCAGAAGAGTGATATTTATTATAAGCTGCTAAAACATGGTGAAACCTTTAACATTCATCGCTAACAACAGCAAATTTTTGATTTAAATCGAGCATTACGTAAAAAAACTAGCGGAATATGGAAAAAGGCAACACAAAGTCATATTGGTCCATTATAACACATCATCACTCACAAAAAAACGGGTCAGGGAAACGGTCCAGGTGTACAGATGGGAAATACTAGGGCATGCGGCTTATTCTCCTGACTTGGAGCCGTCTGATTATCATCTATCTATTTGCATCACACGCTCTCGCTGAACAACGCTTCAATTCGTATGAAAATGTAAGAGAATGGTTCTCTAACTGGTTCGCTTCAAAAGAAGATGAAACCTGGTAGTCAAGGGAAGGCAGGATTCGGTTACGATTGTGAACGGGGCCGTATTCAGTTACTATTGGTTGCCTTTTACATTTACTCAAAATTAATTTTAAACCCGTAAATCCAGACTCAACAATAAATAAAAATCCCTCACGTTATCAATGAAGGAATAAACAACTGTGTACATAATAGTGTTTTCAGTGAGTTGCAATTTAGCAAATCACCAATAAATACAGATACAGCAGATAATGTTTTAAAAGCAAGCCACGGTGATCTGGGCAGACTGCCCTACACGCCAGGAATGGCAATAAATTAAGAACTGCTTAAAACTTGCTGCAACTTACAAATTACAGGTATTGAAATATTAAGGCAAGTCGCCACATACACAGCAGAAGGCATCAGACGCCAAGAATGGCAGTAAATAAGGCTTACTCCTAAAATACAAATTGTTGTTGTTGTTGTTGTGGTCTTCAGTCCTGAGACTGATTTGATGCAGCTCTCCATGCTACTCTATCCTGTGCAAGCTTCTTCATCTCCCAGTACCTACTGCAACCTACATCCTTCTGAATCTCCTTAGTGTATCCATCTCTTGGTCTCCCTCTATGATTTTTACCCTCCACGCTGCCCTCCAATACTAAATTGATGATCCCTTGATGCCTCAGAACATGTCCTACCAACCGATCCCTTCTTCTGGTCAAGTTGTGCCACAAATTTCTCTTCTCCCCAATACTATTCAATACTTCCTCATTAGTTATGTGATCTACCCATCTAATCTTCAGCATTCTTTTGTAGCACCACATTTCGAAAGCTTCTATTCTCTTCTTGTCCAAACTATTTATCGTCCATGTTTCACTTCCATACATGGCTACACTCCACACAAACACTTTCAAAAATGACTTCCTGACACTTAAATCTATACTCGATGTTAACAAATTTCTCTTCTTCAGAAATGCTTTCCTTGCCATTGTCAGTCTACATTTTATATCCTCTCTACTTCGACCATCATCAGTTATTTTACTCCCCAAATACCAAAACTCCTTTACTACTTTAAGTGTCTCATTTCCTAATCTAATTCCCTCAGTATCACCCGACTTAATTCGACTACATTCCATTATCCTCGTTTTGCTTTTGTTGATGTTCATCTTACACCCTCCTTTCAAGACACTGTCCATTCCATTCAACTGCTCTTCCAAGTCCTTTGCTGTCTCTGACAGAATTACAATGTCATCGGCGAACCTCAAAGTTTTTATTTCTTCTCCATGGATTTTAATACCTACTCCGAATTTTTCTTTTGCTTCCCTTACTGCTTGCTCAATATACAGTTTGAATAACATCGGGGAGAGGCTACAACCCTGTCTCACTCCCTTCCCAAAATACAAATACCAAATTAGAATTTTAAGGCAAATGACGACAATCAGGGCTGAAGGCCTTACACGGCAGGAACGGGAATATTATAAAAAATTTAGAAACCAGCTGTAAAACAGCAAATACAATTTCAGAGGTTAATTAAATAAACAAGCAACTGATCACCAAACGGGTGAAATAAGATGATGGTAAACTTTATAACACAACCCTTAACATCCACTGAACACTACACTGCTAGATTTATTCTTGAAGACGACCAGAACTATCAACTAAACATATGTAACCTTTAATGTAGGCATTACAAGGTATTGTAATAAATAATACAATAATACCCTTAAAGGGTACTGAGGCAAATTATACCTGCAGAAGGAGTGGATTGGAGGAGCGTTACGCTGAACTACGGGCCATCAGACCTCTTTTTAGTACATACATGTCTTACAAGAGCCAAGGGGCCACAGATGGTGCTCCAGGAATCGACTTCTGGGAAGGTCTGGAAACAAACACTTTCGCGAGCGATGAGATAGGCAGCCAAGAGTTGCGTACACTTGACAAGATGGTAACTCAGACTAGTGGCAGTCCAACGAAAGACTAATGATAATCTTGCTGAAGCTACCTGACGTCCTATAAACCAAATGCAACGATGGAACAATACACCAAAGCCCGAACCGGGGGTCTGCACTACTTCCCCAGAATACTGTGTTTAGAGCGCCCGGAAAGAGAAAGGAATCACTACCACCAGAGTGGAAGAATCACCAACCGTCCTACAATCAAGAAAGCTGTCAAAACTACACGCCTTACCGGCCAGCAGCGGCAAGGCGAGGAAACGTACGCTGCCGTTACATACACTAACCTCCAGGGCAGGTAACTGGTGTGTCAGCAGCCACCAGGCAAGAAAAATTACCGCTGGTTGAACTTAACAAATTGTAACAAGTTGAATGCAGTAAATAGTGATAAGAAGTCGAGGAAAGCTAATCAGATCCGCCTTCCCCAAGCACTCCACTCGCTGTTCTTCGCCTCGGCGACACTACGAGCAGCAACACCAACCCAAGTCACTGGAGAATCGCGGGATATCACAATGGTGGAGGTTTCTACTTGCACTGAAGTGCACTCATCTTAAAGCTTGCTGTATCCGGTTCACGACGAGGTCGTACACCCTCGTGACCTCAGCCCGTCTATCGTGCAGTCCATGCGTGCCGCCAGCGGTCCTGGAGTGCTGAGGTACTGTGCGGACGTGACTCCTCCTGAGTCCCAACTGAACTGGCCCACTAACACGACCCGGAAAAACAACAACGTCGCCCCAAAGATAGGGAAACACTTACTACATACCGATAATCGCCGCTGCTGCCACTAGCGGACAGGCAACGCTCGCGAAACCGAGTGGCGCCAGTCAACACGGTAAGAAGACAAACAACCGCAACCATGCTAACGAACCTATACAGTCTGGCCTCCAAAAGAGGGCGGAAGCCTACAAACAGCACCAACGTGAGCGGCGGCACGGCTCAGAAGAATGTTTTTTTGGCGTGGCATTCTTAGCCTGCCGGAGAGGTGGGAGAAATGTATACATAGCAATGGAGTTTATTTTGAATAAAATATTGTTTTATCAGTTTCAAACAACAGACGTGTAATTATTGCAACCAAATTCCAGTTTCATACTTTTACATCTGGTAGTCGTACTATGACACATGCAGCCATGACTCAGATATGAAGAAAAATGGAAAAAAGTTTCCTTTTGACGTAAACATCTTTCACAAATCAGAAATAACTGAAGCTCATGGCAGCACGCTGACGTCAAGTCACAAAATATGTATTATAAGATAATCCATGATCTGCGTTTAGAAACACTTAGCACCAACGTTTCTACAAAATTATTAATAAACAGTTGTAACGGCTGCTCCATCAGTACTTGTGGCTGTTAGTTTCCAAAATTAGATGAGAGGCTATACGAAACAAAATGGAACTACACTGGTTGAGAGGGTATATGATTCTGCATCGAGTCATATTTAAAAAGAACTTTGCAGTATGAGCCCACTCAAAAGTATGATGTTGCATCCTCTCTGATCTGGATATATGCTCTGGTTCGTTTGGGAAGGGTGTCTTGAAGACGTTCTGTCCTCTCCTGAGACAAGATGTCCGAGAACTGTTTTGCGTGGTATTCTGGACACTGACCTGTCCCACAAATATTCTATCGGGAACCTATCTGCGGATATTGCTGGCTGCAGGGGTACCCAACATCAAGCAAACCGTTCATAGGGACATATACACATGTACCATTTGCGAACAAGCATTGTTTTGCTGAAAAATGGCACTGCATTACTGTTGCATGCTCACAGCATACCATAATGCCATCAGAGTTTCCTCAGGCATTACCAGCCGTTAACTGAAGTCGTACCCCATGGCTTCCCACCCCACCGCTGTGTCTCTCCAAAACATTGGAAGTATGGGACCTCCCCCCAAGTCGCCGTCGTACTCGTTACCAGTGGTCATCCAGGAAAGTACAGAACTGCTATTCATACTTGACCACAGTGCTACCTCATTCATCAACAGTGCATCCATCCAGATGACGAGATCACTCCCGACTCAGCCGTTTGTGTTGCAGGAGTAGTAAAAGTCTGCACACCGGGCGGTTGCTGCTAATCTCCGACCAATGGTGAGAGACGACACAGAATGGAGAAGCAGACGTGAAGCAGTGTTACGGTATTTTTGGCACACTATAAGGCGATTCTACCCTGTGGCATGCAGAAGTGGTCAATCAGAGACTTGGCAACAGATATGATTGTCCTCATGCACCCCTGCAGCCCAACATTGGGTCACTGTCATGTCCAAATGCCCGAAAAATCTGGATACTGCACAACTCGAGCAACTGGGCAAGTGGAGACCCACAATGATGCCTCTTCCAAGCTTTTTAGGTCCTGAGAACGACGTCTCACAAGAATACGGGGCATCGTCGTGCGCTACGCAGTGATCAATCACCATGTGACGCTGTTCGCTCACCTTACATTCCTTTTTGGGCTCATAAAAGGTCTTTCTTGCTGTAACATAGAATTACAACCGTGATCAGTTGCATACCTGTTGATGGTGTGTACGTGTATGAAATTACGTCCATATTCGACCATGTCTTCTGCATGCTTCACCATTTTTCAGACAGGCATTGAACAAATTGATCTGATTCGCTGGAAAATTAGAAACGTTACTTACTGCAACTACGAGAAGAGGTTACCAGTTGAATGCGCAAGATACAAAAGGAGGAAAGAGAGTCATAGTCCCATGAAATTTATTCTGAAGTGTTGTTGTAGCCAGAGATATTATAACCGTAAATTCATAGTTCTAGACATTTATTAATCGTAAACAGAGGTGCCTTTTCTTCTCCATAGCATTGTATGGCTTTAATAAGAGCCAAATGTCACTAATCGCTATGTGAAACGTTTAACTTCCAGCACTGAAGATGATCATTATGTGATCGAAAATCGATTTTGCTGTTAATAAATCATCAAAATTACGGCCAATGCTGACCTTCCTTCTAAATTTGGGAAAATAATAAATTTAAAAAGATATAAAATACGTAGCTAAGATATACAATGATATGTAGTTCTCACTGTGCTACAGCCCCGAACGACCTTAAACAAGGCCTGTGTAGGAGTATGATTATGTGTTTTGGAGTAAGTGGTCTAAGTACTGGAAGGAGCCAGAGACACTATAGTAGGTTTGTGTTATCGGCTTCATCGCTTATTTAACTGTAAGCGTTGTGACATATCATATAATACACACTTAGAAGAGGAGGAGGAAACGAAATGAAACTTCTCAGGTAGGGAGGCTGTGTGATGTTATTTCAATGATTACAATATCGAGTCAAATTTACAAAGAACTTGGCGTTTTGAACATGATGTTCCACATCCTCTAACGTGGATGCATAACCTGATTCAATCGGGAAGAGTGTTGTCGCCTGAGGCAACCTAGCCCACAACCGTCATAACCACAACTGGTTCTTGGTATCCTAGATACCGGCCTGGGAAAGAGCTGACGTCCGAGCTGGTTCCAGTCATCTTCCATTGGCGACAGATCTGAGCAACTTTCTGGCTGCAGACTTACCTCAACATCGCGTAGTGTTATGTGTAGACGAGCGTTGTCCTGTTGGAAAATGGCACCGCGATACCGTCGCATGGGATGTAATACTTGAGGATGCCGTACGTCCGTGACGTACCGCTGTGCCACCAGAAATCCCTCAGTACCAGCCACGACCTGAAGTCACAACCGATGGTTCCGCACACCATAACGCCATCGGTAACAATGCAGCGGCTCTCTAAAGCGATGCAAGTATGAGACTTCTTGACTGGATCGCTCCATACTCGCCGACGATGGTCAACCAGGGTAGTGCAGATTTCTGATTCGTAGCTGCACATTCAGGCGTTATTCACCAACAGTCCCTGCTTTCCGATCATGGCATTACTAAGAACGTAGCCATTTGTGATTTTACGTTAACAGCAGTCTAAGCGTCGGTCGATAATTTTCTAATCCGGCTGCTGCTAGTCTCCGATCAATGGAGCGGAATGACACAGTACGTTGCAGGCGGTCCATTTCATGTTCTCAGATGTCAGACATAGATGTGACGGGGATTCGATGAGCTTGGTGCACAGTAAGGCGTCGTCATGATCAAACTATTAGTGCGAGAATGGAAGAAAATGGGAAACAACATCAAACCAGATGAAAAAGTGTTTCTATTACAAAAAAAGAACGGTAGTAATTAATTACTCTATGTTACAATAAAATAAAATTTATGTTGAATTACAAAAACTATTCTGTACATATATAACAGAGTGTATAGTGTATGCGTGTATGTCCAGGATCTCCTCCCAAGCCCGTATGTCGATTTCAGCCAATTTGGCACGGAGACTATCGGCTCTGTGAGGTTTATAATTTACTCGCTCCATTAGGAGTGGAGGTAGTGGCAAAAATATATTTTTCTAGCTTCTAGCATACGGGAGATCTGCACAATGGATATACTGGGTGGCAACGTTATCAGCCAGCCAAATCAACTTGCTTTGCACGTCAAGTATAAAAAATTAGTTTCCGGACCCCGATACGTTGGTTGTGCTGCATTACAGTTATGTTGTGTTTAAGTAGTATCGGTCTCGTTTGTTGACCTGCTATGCATGGTTTCCTGTACGTCACAGGCAAATAATTGAGTTTCAGGCCCCTGATGTGTAGTCTGCCCTGAATGACAAGCATGTTGAGGAAATTACACTGGCCTGTTTTACTTATGTGTATTGCAGGGGCTCCATGTACCGATGAGCATGGTAGAGGACACGTTAAGATTTATGGACGAGAGATGTAAAGAGTGAGGGAGGAGGAGGAAACAAAGAGAGAGAGGGGAGGAAGAGATGTATGAGGCAGGTGGAAGGTGTAGAAGTTGGTGGAAAATGGAAATGGGGAGGCAGAGATGGACAGAGAGAGGGTTGAGAGAATATGGTTAGTGCAAGGGGATGAAGATATGGTCAGAGAAATGGGGTGGAGCAAAAGGATAAAAAGAGGGGGAAGATGGGATGATGAGAGAGAGAGAGTGGGGCAGAGGAGAGACAGATGGAGATGATGAGGTGAGAGACGAAGGGCGAAGATACGGACACAAATAGAGAGGAGGCGGCGGTATGTTCAAAATATGTATCGAACACAAAACTGGCTGAAGCTGCAGGGTAAAGGCTATTTAAAATATAATTAACCAGATTAATTTTCGTCATAAGAACTTTATTTTGTGGGTAAAGATATTTTAAAATATAATTGTGCTTAAAACTTGTTTAATACCATCTTTGCATTTCCAACTTCCCATTGCAAATATACAGTACCCTATTGTTAATGTATGAAATCCCATGTATGACACGTTAATGAAATTGTTAGTTCGTATGTGAAATAAGAATTTGCACTGATCATTAAAGAATCGTCTCTAATGATAAGTGAAAACCAATGTTGAATGGGACAGTTTTTCTTAGATAAAGAACTTTGAACAGCAGCAACTAATATTGATGCCCAAGTTTAAAATTCAACGGCATTTTATTAAAACCAATATTAAATCCCACTAATTATTTGATAACAATATTTGAGTAGCAGATATTTTTATGTACATACTGAAGTTGTTCACACCTCAGGTACCGCTGTGGATAGTTAAAGTGTGGGAAATGTAAGTGCAAACTACAGATTTAAAGATAAACCAAGTACACCAATGAGGAACTATAGTCAGTTAAAACAAAAACTTTTCCATGTATTTAGGTTCCAATTGTTGCATTAGTGTCTTTTGTGTCGTTAAGCTGCACTTACAGCTTTGTGCAGAATTTGTTCCGAGAGCTTGCAGCAACCTGCGTTCGGAAAAAGCTGAAATTTTACCAGTTTCGACAAACCCCAGCTACGGTAACGTGGTATCCGTCTGCTTATAATAAAGGAGAGGATGTTAATGTTAGCTGTAAGGGCGAAGAAGTAGATAAATTTTGTGAATTCAGTATCACTGGCTGGTTACCTTTTGGCAAAGTTAACAACATGTGAGAACAACGAAATGATGGACGACCACCTTAGGCAGCAGGTGAAAGAAAAATCTTTATTGTCTGTAGATCGCTCATCCCATCGCAGTGACCAGGGTGTGTTATCTCTATAAACATGACTTGAAACCGCCAGCTGTTTTACAGTGGCGTCACTCTGATGCTGACAAACGTGGTCAAAGTGCAGCACCTACGTTACACCATCGGTTTAATGCGACTATTGAGGAATAAAGTGTGACGGTCACACAGTGGAACAGATTAGATCTAGCCGGTGAAACTAAACGTGCATCAAGGACTGGTTCGCTAAGAAACGTAAAATGTGAGCAGTTGCTCACACACAAAGATTCAAACTCACAGAGAACTCGTAAGCAAAGTTCATCATCTCCCAGTAATGACTGCATAGTCAAAACCGACTTGTGAGGCGTCTTACCCAGTCTGTACTATCAAATTCCGTCTGTGAACAGCATTGTTGATGACGAGGCTCGAATATAACGCGTAAGAGATATATTACATCCATGTCTCTCTCGTTGGTTTACGGACACTCGTTACGTCAGTTTCCCACCTAACCCGAACAGAAGTAATTGCTTGGAATTGTTAATGTCAAATGTAAAAGCGATCCTCTCATACAATTATATTCTTTAGCGTTTTTTAAGTCTATTGTATGCTTTCCCAGAAGCTGTGAACGGAAAAAGTTTTTCTTTTGTTGTATAAAAATGTAACACTGCACCAGTTACGTATTTTTTCATGCTTTGCGTAACGTGTTTACTGTATTTATTCTCGTTTTGAAGTGCAAATATTTACATAAGTGTTTTGCGTAATGTTTGTATGTGTGTTGTTCTTTCTCTCTTGCACTGTAGTCGCCTTTTTGAAGTAATTTAAGACAAAAGGAAAGCTTGGTGTGAGAATGTTTGTTTATGTACGTTATTAGTAAAATCGATGACTTGTCCAACGTACGGAGAGTATCTTTGTCGCTGCCAACTGCAGTTTGGTTTCGTCTTGTAACAAGACTTTTCGTACTACTGAGCTTCCCATTGTCCAATCATAGTGTTTAATATTGTCTGCCTGCCCCTGAGTAAGAAGTCGTGTGACGTTTCATAAAAATTAAGTCAAAATTTAGCCGTGGATTCAATATCAAGGGAAAAGCACTCAACGGAAATCGATGTACTAAGCTTCAGATCGATTAATCAAAGATTATACTTCTCTAATCGTTCCCAAAAAATTCTCTCTTACAGGTCACGTGGCTTTAGAGAAGGAAAAGCATGCTGGTGTGCATATTGTGGCGAAGCTTAACGAACTAAATATCTGCATAAAAAACATTCGCAGATATGGAGACTAATTAAAATGGTTGAAATGGCTCTGAGCTCTATAGGATTCAACACCTTAGGTTATCAGTCCCCTAGAACGTAGAACTAATTAAACCTAACTAACCTAAGGACGTCACACACATCCATGCCCGAGGCAGGATTCGAACCTGCGAGAGTAGCAGTCGCGCAGTTCTGGACTGAGCACCTGGAACCGCTCGGGCACCGCGGCCGGCGGAGACTAATCCTCAACTGCATTTAGCATGGGACACATAAAATCCTAATTCTATGGCTACTTACAGACAATCTGTAATAACTGAATGACCATCATTATTCATCAAGGACTGGTTCGCTAAGAAACGTAAAATGTGAGCAGTTGCTCACACACAAAGATTCAAACTCACAGAGAACTCGTAAGCAAAGTTCATCATCTCCCAGTAATGACTGCATAGTCAAAACCGACTTGTGAGGCGCATCAGAAACTACCATGGATGTTACCTGGACACGTGCCACATGAAGTGTATCTTGGTCGAGTAATGAACAACTGATTCGAAGCAAAACAGTGCCGGAAATACCAATTGCGAGGATCCCGTACGGCTCCTAAAGATAGAGATCAATCGTTATAGAGGATTATAGCTCCAAACTGAATTACGTCCCGTCCAAAATCGCCGTAAAAGTGCGCACAGAATGAGCACGTAATACCTATGAATAGCAGCTCTCTGCTACGACTCGTCTCTTCTGCACCCAGGTAACGCCAGAGTAAAAACCCAACTGTCTCGCCTCTGCGTACAGAGAGCGAGCAAACTAGGTGGGCACGCAATGACCAGTCACCAACATGAGTTTACCATTAATAGCAGGCGTCTCTTGAATCGGAAGACAAGAGAGACCATGACGTTCTTTCATGTCAAAATTTTCTACTTGAGTCAACACCCAAAATTCGAACACAGCGTCGCCAGCGCGTGGGTCTGGAGGAACCAGGCACGCCGCCCTGCATTTCAGACACTTGGCAGAAGAATATCGCGGCCGAGCGGCGTTACAGGTCAGCTTCGAACATTACGCTCCATCCACCCTTCACAGACTGCTACTGTAAGGTTAAACCAAGATTTTACCAGCCCCACTTCCCCCCTCCCTCAAGATTCAGGGAGGGCTTGGAGCAACGAGATTGATGTCTGGGCTGTGGTCGGCGTGCACCGATGCCATTTTCCTTTTTTGGCATTTTGTCATCATCAAGTGCCGTCTTATTGCCCCCTCTGTTACTACCTGACCGAGTTCCTCACTTGCCTCCGTCAGTGGCAGCAGCAGCGTTTATCGATACTAGTACTGCTGTAGGGACTACCTTCTTTGGTGTGGCCGCTATATTTCCGTGTCGTGGTGTGTAGGGGGCAGCTGGTCGGTTGCGACGGAGCAGCGAGGAAGTCTCCGCGGCGTGAGATCAGGCTGGGGCCACTGGCGGCATGCACACACGGACGGAGTTGTGTGGCACTAGCTGCAAGAGCTGCAAAGTTCGCCGCCCACCGAACCTGGAAACTGGAGTTGAATAATCAGTGAACCTGTTATGAAACGTCAACTGTTGTGACATCTCTTCGTTGATTACTGGTTGTTGCTTTCTGGGCTGTTCCCGCAAGCAGCAACGTGATGGTGTGCTGGAGTCAGCAAAATTTTGCAGCATTTTCCTGTATGGTGTTTAACTTTTCAAATGATTATTAGTGAAGTGCACGAGCAGTATCTTCTGCCTTATGGCTGTTAGCGTTCCAGTTACCTGCCCTCGTCGTTAGTGTAGTTTTCCGGCAGTGTGTTTTCCTCTCCATGTTGATGCTGTCCAGTACAGCGTGTAGTTCGACAGCTTGATGGTGTTCTCCCTTTTCTTTGAGTTGTTATTGTGCTTTAACTGTGTTTAGATGCCAATTATTAAGACACAGTCCTGCTGCGATCCTTATCTTCACTGATACTTTTGGTTGTCTTCCTGTTGGTCAGGTGGAAGAGAACTGATTGGATTACTGGTTGGTTCTTCAGCCATCCCTAGGTCGTGCTGCCACCCGATTATTTAGTGTTACGCTTGGCTGCCTGTCTCACCTAAACTGTTGTTAGAGTTTCCTCCCCATGCCGACCCTTGGAACACTTCTGAGCACCTCTGTTCTGTTGTTTGTGATTCTGATTTTCTTTTGTCGCAATTTTTGTGCAGGCCTTTAGCTGTGTATTAATTTTGTCTGTTCTATGTTCAGTTTATGGCCTTCAGTCGAACGTTATGTGAAGTATTTTAAAATTCGGCCTTCAGCCTTGTTTCATTTAAAATTCTTGTTTTCTCTGTATTTAGGCCTTCGGTGACGTTCGTTTTAAAATCTGAGGCTTTCAGCCTTAAATGTGCAACTTCCTGTCTGTAAGGTTTCTCTTTAATTATCTTGAAATCTTAAAATGGCCTTCAGCCGTACTGTGTAAATGCTTACCTTAAGGTTTCTCTTTAATTATTTTGAATAATTATTTGGGCCTTTAGCCGTCAAGATATTTCAAGTTTTCTTAAGATGGTTTTCTCTTGTACTGTTTAAATGCTTGTCTTTAAAGGTCCCCTTTTATTATGTTGAAATATTATTGGGCTTTCAGCCTAGGAATTAATCTAAATTTTCCTTAAGATGGCTTTTAGCCGAAATTGGTAAATGCTTGCCTTTTAAGAATTTCTTTTGCTGGTCTGAAATATTATTTGGGCCTTTGGCCTAGAAGATATTTTAATTTTATTTAAGTAAGGCCTTCTGCCGTTTGTCTAAATTCTAGTGCCTTAAAAGGAATTATATAAGGATATTTTAATTTTTCCTACTTCAGCCGTTTCTCTATATCCTTATTGTTTTAAAGAGAAAACTATGCATTGGTTTTCGAGGAATAAAGTTGTGTGCTCTTGTATAACCAACAGTAACTGATCTTGGCCTCTTTCCACAACCTTATCCGCGCTGTCCTTAGAAACCAGATTTCAATGTCCTTCAACCGTACAAAGATGTATAATTTCAGTGACGTATGGTAATTGTTCTTTACAGTTCACCTTTACACCTCGACACTACTGTGAAGATTCAAATTTGGTGGCGTTATTTGTTATGGTGTTTTTATTATATCTGAAGATGTAGGTAACGCCACTGCTACTGGTACAGAATGTAATGGTGTTGTTGATGGCGCTGCAGCTGGTACACATGGTCATATTTTGTAATAGTTCTACTGCAAGTACTCTTAATGTGCTGCCGTCCAGGAAGCATCACTGTTAGCAGATGAGCAGCTCCATATTTCCGTGGGTGCGTTATAAAGACAAAAAAGGACGACGAGGGTACAGCAGTCCAGTATGACGTAGCTGTGTAATGTGCGCTACGGGGCTAAATGGGTGCACGTTACGCAATGTTTGGAGTACATGAACGTTAAATGGGTAAGCTTTAAATGAGAGTAGCATCATTAGTTGAATGAATGTCCTTGTGTTCGCTGCTGCTCTCTGTCATTAAAATTGCAAAGATGACCACTGCAGATACTACGTAGCTCAAAACAGATGTCACCAGATCTGCAAGTCAAGAAAAGTGACTCAAACGAAAGCGAAGCGACCCCCACTACCCCCCCTCTCCTCTACCTTTTAGTCAGCTAACAGGTGTCGCACTTGGCGCCCTCTCGAAGGTAACCACGAACGTGGGACTGTGCTAACTAAGTACCACGGCGAAGAGACTCGGGAGCAGGAGAAGCGGAGATTATCGCAAATCAGCTTCCGGGGCGGTGGCGCACGCGGTGATTACACGGCACGGCTGAGGAGTAGCGGCAGTAGCAGCAGCGGGAAAGCAGTTGAACCGGCGCAGTAGGGCGAGATCCCGTGGGAAGGCTGCGAGCTACGCTAACTGGCTGTCTGGCTGCCTACCGGCTGCTAGGTGTGTGTGTGTGTGGGGGGGGGGGGGGGGGGGGGGGTGGAGGGGGGAGGTGCGTGTGCACGTCGCTAACGAGCTGCGTGGGGAGGCGGAAGAGGATGCGTGGACGGTGCGGGGACGGAGGCAGCCTCGGTGGCAGAGGTGGGCAGAGTTCGCGGGTTCACCGTAGCAGAAGCGAATGTACAGTAGTTCCACGCCAATGGAGAGTGGGCGGTGCCGGAGGAACGACGCGAGTGTGTAGGAGGAGAGTATGAGAGATGAAAAGAAAAATCTTAAAAATTGGCCAGGTGCACTAATGGTAACGTATAATTTTAATTATTTATACAGACAGTTCATCCAATCGGGATCGAGAATCTCAACTATTTTTGCCTGTTACAGACATCGATAATGGCACGACTCCGGTCCCGGAATATGAAGACTTTCGAGAATGTTTTCATTTCAACTTCGAATTCAGATAACAAATAAGACAAGTATTTTTTCGTGTGATGAAATTACAAATTAACAATTCCCTGATTGTTTTCCAAAACTGTACTGTGAAACCTGTCTTCTTACAGCCTTCACGATTCTATGTGAAGGGAGAGTATACTATCGGTTTTAGTGAGTGAGTTTGCGTGTATCAAAATATGTGACATAAATGGCCATATGTTTTACTGTACCGACTTAGAAGCTTCAGTTTTCTACATCGCTCAAGGCCTACAGGCCTTAATGTGTTCCGTAAGTTTCAACTTAATACGTCTGAGAAATAGGAGCCCTAAAAGACAGATTGACAGATAAATGATCTGATAACAAACTACAAAAAAATGTTTTCGTGTGATATAATTACAAACTAACAATTATCGGATTTTTTTTTTTCCTGGTTGTAGTATGAGACCTCGGTCTTAGCAAGTTTCGCGATTCTGGGTCCACGAGAAAAGCCCTGTAGGTTTTGATGAGTGAGTTTCCAGGTATCAAAATGTTATATAAACGTCAGTATCTTTTGACTGGATTAAGTTAGAAGCTTCACATTCTTGCATGACTGAGTGACAGTGAACCTTAATACGTGAAACAACTTTCAAGTTGAAAAGCCATCCTGTTCCTGAGAAACACTTGTGTTTACACAAAAATGGACAGACAGCCTGACAACAAACGAGGAAAAAAATGTTCATGTGATACAATTACAAATTAACAATTTGCGGATTTTTTCCTTTATTGTATTGTGAAACCTTGGTGTTTGGCAAATTTCATGATTCTGGGTCAACGGGAAGTGCACAAGGGGTTTTGATGAGTGAGTTTGTAACCTCCCCCTCACTTATCGACCTTAATGACAGTGAAAAATTAAACCGCGTGTACCTAATGGAAATTTGGGAAAAAGCAATCGTCACCGAAGTTAATCTGTCGGTAAAGAGGGAGGAAAGGGTTACATCTAAATGAAAGGAAAAATGCAAATGAAACTGGTGGAAATTAATTTTGAAAAGGGGTAAAGTTAATGAAGAAAGTAAATGTGCGGCCGTTACGTTAACAATTAACTAGCGGTAATTAGATATTTGAGATTTGGAGGAAATTACGGTCGCCAGTCCTAAGGACAATTACTATAGTAACTGAAAAAGAAAGGTAATTACACATATAATTAGCACTAGAAGCGTGGCAACTGAAGGTTGACACGTGTAGTGTGAAAACTGAAAGTTTGTCAGAAGTAATAACTTTCGCTGCACTCTGACTTAATTTAGCGAAAGAATTAATAAAACCGGAAAACTGAAAGTTAATTTAGTGACTGAAATTAATATGAAGCTTCCTTTCTTAAGCACATCGAAATTCAGTAAAATACGGTTAGTCTTGGACTACCTCAACAATCATTTCAAAAGCTACTTGAATCTACGCAATTTAGAAATAAGAGATTTAGCTTTGAACTTGAATTAAATGATTCTGAACAATTAACAATAGTAAGATTTAGTATGTACCAAGTTGAGCTGCAGTCACAGGTAAGCTAAAATATGGTAACAAAACTATCACTCTTAATTTGTGCTTGTGTAATCTAAGTATTGTAGCCAACTATGAATACTTTGACTGAACTTTGAAATTAAAGCAGTGAAATGGAATTATGCTGGCGTTTGAATTTCAATGACACTCGGGTTCATTTCGGAAAAGGAAGGGACCCTGCTTGGTAATGCAATTGGGACAATGAGCAACAAAGGTTCATGCTAAGTAGCTGTAATTTTGTGATGCAACAATTTTAAAAGTTTGAAAAGCTGAGGTCTGCCATACAGTTCTAAAACTTTACGTGCTTCCAGTCTTCCTTGTTGGTTGATTGAAGGTTTGAAGCCGTCGATCGAGGATGTGGCGACAGTCACTCATTGTCGGCCGTCGCTGTTGCAGAAGCTGGATGTTGGCACGCCTTCTTCTCAACACGGTCACCAGACGAAACGGGCTCTTGATGTGCGCCAGCTAATGCTTCCCGTCCGCGACACCATGTCAGAAACTATTACCGCAAGTCGAGCGCAATTACATGCTGCCAAACCCCGAAAGCGCGGCAACTCGCGGGAGCTACACACAACACACCTGGTCCACTCGCTACTCCAGCCAGACTCCCTCTGCCCGCGCTCCACGCGGCAGAGTTAACACTACCAAAGATCCTACACACTTTGATTCTTCACACGACCCATCGATGTAATCGTTCGATAGCAGTTTTCCCTAGGCAAGACCCAGCGTAAAAATACAAATAATATTTACGAAGCAAACCAATTATACATCGCCATAAGTGCATAAATATACACTCCTGGAAATGGAAAAAAGAACACATTGACATCGGTGTGTCAGACCCACCATACTTGCTCCGGACACTGCGAGAGGGCTGTACAAGCAATGATCACACGCACGGCACAGCGGCCACACCAGGAACCGCGGTGTTGGCCGTCGAATGGCGCTAGCTGCGCAGCATTTGTGCACCGCCGCCGTCAGTGTCAGCCAGTTTGCCGTGGCATACGGAGCTCCATCGCAGTCTTTAACACTGGTAGCATGCCGCGACAGCGTGGACGTGAACCGTATGTGCAGCTGACGGACTTTGAGCGAGGGCGTATAGTGGGCATGCGGGAGGCTGGGTGGACGTACCGCCGAATTGCTCAACACGTGGGGCGTGAGGTCTCCACAGTACATCGATGTTGTCGCCAGTGGTCGGCGGAAGGTGCACGTGCCCGTCGACCTGGGACCGGACCGCAGCGACGCACGGATGCACGCCAAGACCGTAGGATCCTACGCAGTGCCGTAGGGGACCGCACCGCCACTTCCCAGCAAATTAGGGACACTGTTGTTCCTGGGGTATCGGCGAGGACCATTCGCAACCGTCTCCATGAAGCTGGGCTACGGTCCCGCACACCGTTAGGCCGTCTTCCGCTCACGCCCCAACATCGTGCAGCCCGCCTCCAATGGTGTCGCGACAGGCGTGAATGGAGGGACGAATGGAGACGTGTCGTCTTCAGCGATGAGAGTCGCTTCTGCCTTGGTGCCAATGATGGTCGTATGCGTGTTTGGCGCCGTGCAGGTGAGCGCCACAATCAGGACTGCATACGACCGAGGCACACAGGGCCAACACCCGGCATCATGGTGTGGGGAGCGATCTCCTACACTGGCCGTACACTACTGGTGATCGTCGAGGGGACACTGAATAGTGCACGGTACATCCAAACCGTCATCGAACCCATCGTTCTACCATTCCTAGACCGGCAAGGGAACTTGCTGTTCCAACAGGACAATGCATGTCCGCATGTATCCCGTGCCACACAACGTGCTCTAGAAGGTGTACGTCAACTACCCTGGCCAGCAAGATCTCCGGATCTGTCCCCCATTGAGCATGTTTGGGACTGGATGAAGCGTCGTCTCACGCGGTCTGCACGTCCAGCACGAACGCTGGTCCAACTGAGGCGCCAGGTGGAAATGGCATGGCAAGTCGTTCCACAGGACTACATCCAGCATCTCTACGATCGTCTCCATGGGAGAATAGCAGCCTGCATTGCTGCGAAAGGTGGATATACACTGTACTAGTGCCGACATTGTGCATGCTCTGTTGCCTGTGTCTATGTGCCTGTGGTTCTGTCAGTGTGATCATGTGATGTATCTGACCCCAGGAATGTGTCAATAAAGTTTCCCCTTCCTGGGACAATGAATTCACGGTGTTCTTATTTCAATTTCCAGGAGTGTATATATACAAATAGTAAAACAATTACAATATATAAAGAGACAGAAATGTCATATCTTGAGGTAACAAAACAAGGAAAAAAAAATAATAGTACAATAAATGGAAATAGGAGGATATGCATTTCCGGCGTTACACGTGCCCCACATTGTCTGAGGATGTTCGTGTAACGTAAACAGACTCAGAAAATGTCCCAAAAAAGAAACAGCGGAAATGCATATGCTCAAAACATCAACAAAATTTAGCATTCGTCTAATTAACCATAAATCAATTTTTAGACCATAATAATTGAGTGGAGACACTCCTAATCTTAGTCCACTCTGTCATCTTGCACAAAATAAAACAGGTTGACAACATATTAAAATTCATAGAAAATATAGAAAATGGTTTAGCTATTCCAAAATCATTAAAATTCGTAACACTATGAGAAATGGAATACTATTTGCAAAATTAATTAGAGTGCATGGTCATAAAAACAGGTAGATCAAAATACGCAAATAAATAATTAAATAGATTACACATTTTATATAACCTTTTCATAATTAATATTCTCGTCACGAGAATCTATTTAACGCTAAACAAGAAAATAATGTGTGTGTCCAGGAAGAAAAACAATTCCGCCTTCCGTACTCGCAAGTACAAAGAATGCCGACAGCGGCACAAGAGCCGACAGCGGCTCTCCTCGCCAGTATTATTGCGCCCGCGTGTGCGGCACGCTTGATCTCACTCGCCCTTGTGACGGCGTTTCCAGAACGTGCGTTTCACTTAATTCTTTCGGAAAAACTCACTCCCGAGTAATCTCAAGGAGTCCATAAACACTATCACAGTGGATAACTCAACACTGTCCATCATCACACGCATGTACTAGCCTGAAACTTAAAACAGCGTCTAAGTACATCGGCAATGACTAGTAAATTAGATATTTATGAAATCTTACAGCTATTTACAAAATCATATTTGCATTCCTTAATCTACTGTGACTCAGCTGAAAACTTAAACTAGCGGCTTGGATTTTTCAGTTGATTAGATCATGATTAAATTGATTAAAATTAAATTGATTAATCAAAATTAATTACTTATTAATTACAACTTCTTTAATGACCTTGGTCAGTCAAAAGCATGGCAATCTAGCAAATCGTTAAATCTTACACTCTATTTTACATACTGTATAAATTACCCATTGTGTGGTATTAATCGATCCTAGGTTGGTACAATTTCAAGTCTACAATGTTCCGTATACCTAATAGTTTTCCAGAGCTTGGATACTCTAAGCAATAAGCATTTGTGTGAGGTATACCAATGACTTTATATGGTCCATTACAAACAAACTTAAATTTAGAGATTTCATGGTCTAACTCGCTCGATTTCTCATGAGCTTTTACAAGTACTAAGTCTCCGATTGCAAACTTAGAAAACGCGCTTTAGCGTCATGACGACGTTTGCGAGCATCGGCTTTTAGCTTCATTACTTCTCGCAAACGATCCTTTTTCACACCAATACTAATGTCAATCCGTGGAGGGAATTTGATTATCTCTTCCACTAAACTTTTACTTCTGTCATCCAACAGGATTTCCTCTGGAGAAAATCCCGTAGATTCATGTCTCAAGGTGTTCATAATTCTCTCAAATACTGCTACATATTTGCCCCATGCCCTATGGTTGTGATGGCAATAGGTACGGCACAGTCGGCCTAGCTCGCGCATATACCTCTCAGCGGGATTCCCAGCCGGACAATAAGCAGAAATATGGATCACCTCGACCCCATTACTTTCCATGCCTTCATTCCACAACTTAGAAGTAAATTGTGCCCCATTGTCTGATAGAATCGCCTTGGGCTTACCAATATGAACAAAATAATCGTTCACAAGCTTGCTATAGACCGCTTTGGCTGTAGCTTTCCTAATCGGGTATAGTTTGATGAACTTGGAAAAAGCTTCTAGCACTACTAAAATGTAGGCAAAGTTTCCTGATGACTTGGGCAAAGGTCCGTACAAGTCCACGCACAGTAACTCAAAGGTGTCGTTAGGCCTTATACTTTGCATAGGACCACGACTCGTACAGTTGGTAACCTTCACCTTCTGACATAAATCGCAAGTTTTCACTCTGTCAGTAACTCGTTTTAACATGTTGTTAAAATGCACTACTTCACTCAGCTTTTCCGCACATTTCTTTGGTCCACAGTGACCATACGCCAAATGGTAGTAGTCCATTATTTCCGTGACGTATTTGGTGGGCCAGCATACCCGCCAAATATTACTATCTTCACCCTTACGTATGTACAAGATATGATCGTATATCTTGTAATACTTCCTTAATTTCTCTCCTTGTGGACTCTTTTCATCATATCGGGTTTTCACCATATTTAAACAACCATCCTCGTTCTGATGACGACGTAGATTCTTACAGATGTTCATTATTAATTTACGTCCCTCAACTTCTTTAAAATAGTACAATTTGACCACTCCATCTGCCTCATCTTTCAATAGACCTTGATTAGACTCGGGCAACCGCGACAGCGCATACGCTACGCAATTGTCGGTCCCTTTTACGTAACAGATGTCATAGTTAAATTGCTGTAAATACAGCGACCACCTAGTCAGTCTTTCGTGAAGTAGTTTACAATCCTTCAGATAAGTGAGCGCCTTATGGTCCGTATGAACAATCACCTTACGGTCCCATAGGTAACCCTTGAACTTCTTGAATCCCCACACGATAGCGAGACACTCTTTCTCATAAATCGTGTAGTTTCGCTCACTTTTTGATAAAGTTCGACTCGCGAACGCTATCGTCCGGTGTTCCTTATCCTCTCCTTTACCAACTTCTTGGAAGAGTTCTACCCCCACCCCGTAATTCGACGAATCCGTTCCCAGATGGAAGGGTAGCGATAAATCAGGATGAAATAGTATGTTAGATCTTAACAACTCGTCTTTTAATCTCTCGAAAGCGGTCTGACACCCGTCAGTCCACACAAACGGAACATTTTTGCGTAAGAGGTTATTCAAATTTTCATCATTAAACACTTGTCCTTTTACAAATTTACGGTGAAATCCTGTGAGCCCTAGAAAACTTTTTAACTGTTTCCTAGACTTGGGTGGAGGACAATTCCTTATTGCCTCTAGTTTCTCTGGGTCTTTCGTAATACCAGCAGTGGTAATTACATGCCCTAAAAATTTCAGTTCCTGCTTCACAAATTCGCATTTCTTTAGCTTTAGAGTCATTCCGCCACGGCGCAATGCTCTAAAAACTTCATCTAACAGGTCACAATGGTCATGCCAAGTGGCATTGGCCAACAATAGGTCGTCAACATATACAGTTAATCTTGAACTCAAAGCCGGTCCTAGCACTTTATCTAGGACCCTGATGAATACGGACACAGATATATTAAGTCCAAACGGCAGTACTCTATACTGATAACACCTGCCCGCAAACAAGAAGGCGGTGTATGGCCTAGATTCTTCTTCGAGTTCTATTTGCCAGTAACTAGCCGTCAGATCGAGGCTAGTCATGAACTTAACGTCATGAAAACGTTGCAAAATCTCCTCCATACTCTCTGGTCTGTCTGTTTCACGTTGACCGACCCTATTCAACGTGCGTGCGTCAATCACAATACGCACACTACCATCCCGTTTTGCTACAATGACCAAACCGTTATTGTATGGACTCGTACTTCTTTCAATCACTCCCCATTCGATCATCTTATCTATCTCCCGTTGCACTGCTTCCTTTTTGGACAGCGGTATAGCATACGGTCTCACGAAGAATGGTTCGTGCGGAATTACATGCAACTTGCATTTATATCCTTGCACAAGTCCCGGTTTGTCTGAAAACACACTCTTATTCCTCATTATTACTTCATACAGGCCTCGTCTTTGTTCGTGTGTTACGTTTGACACACCGTCTACAATACTTTCCAATTCACTTTCTACACTATTGTCAATGCCGATATTCCTCACATTACACTAGTTCAAATTCATACCTACGTCAATACCATTCGGCCAGTTAACAATGTGTATAGGCTGGTATTGCCTATGCACACCGTCTCCTGCATCATCAAAACTAACTACTATTGTTTTATCTTGGGATGTACATGTCAAAGTTTTGCTTTCGCAATTAATCACTGCACGGTACTTTAATAGCCAATCTAACCCGATAATTACTTCCGTAGTTAAGTCTGGCACGACGACAAACTCTTGCTCAAATCGTGCCCCACATATCTCGAAGTTGAAAAAAATCTGCTTTGTGACCGGTTTACTGGCCTTCCCAATAGCACCGATAATTTTCACTCCTGTTACTGGCATAACTACGACGCCGGGTCTGTCTTTCAGTAACTCAAATATTTTCCCAGATACAGCACTCAATTCTGCACCGGTGTCAATCAACACGTTTAGTTGTAGGTCGTGCATATTAACAGGCACTACTATCTGTCTACACTTGTCCTCGACTGTTTCATTATTTTCCCACAGTAAATCCTCGTCTATATCCAGGTCATTCCAGAAAAAACCATCCGGCTTTGATCCTAAATTCGGCTTGTCTGGCGGCTTTTTCAGCCTCTGTTCACATACAGTTTTAATTTCAACACGTTTGTCCTGAGGCTTAGTCTCTAGCTTCGCCTCCAATACCGAAACCTTTTCCTGTAACTCGTCAACTAGTGAGTGTTGCTTTGCTATCAATTCACTAATTGTCACCTTCGTTGATTCCACTTTGGTCAGATTGATCTCATCTGCCAATCTACCTGGAGGAATGTGCCCAGTAGCATCTGAAATTACTTCCTCTGGATCTGCGCAACCCACACTGCTATCGTCTGACTGTATAATGTCAGCTCTAACCTCATACACGCTGTAATCTATGTGCTTTTCTACCAATCGTGTCCGGCTATCACTAAAATTTTCGTAATCTTTCTCCTTAATACTCTCGCAACGTTTAAACTGGAGGTTTGCGTCGGATGGGTCGGCTACTTCTACCACTACAACTTTCGGTAAAGTCTGCCGGTTAGGGCCAGAACTTTCCGTTACTACTTCAACATCTAACTCCTGCGGGACGAAACACGACGAATCTTGCTCGTGCTCCCCATTAACATCAACTATTTCTGGTATAGTCTGCCGGTTAGGGCCAGAACTTTCCATCACTTCACAAATATTATCTTCCTGTGGGACTAGACGCGGCAAATTCTGCCCGCGCTCTCCATAAATGCTTCTCCCGCACAGGCCCCTATAATCTCTTAGTTCGTCGTATAAGCGACCGAACTGCCTTAACCAGACCTCATCCCTCTCTGCATCCCCTCGCTCAATGACGGACGTGTTATCCGACATCTGATCTTCTCTCAACAATTGCGAATCATTCTTAAACTCAATCTCCAGTTCCGCTGTGGGTATTACAGCTGCCACTTTATAATCGATTTCCGGAACACTACTTAAATTGTTCTCACTGACAGTGAATGTATTTTCTACTGCCGTGTATACAGCTGATGTACTACTTGTGGGCGCACTCCTTTCTCTTAACACTGGCACACTCTCCCGCCGTTGATTATTCAATACGGAATTTTCATAACGACGACACCTGGGTGTTCTCTTGTTATTGGGCCTCCAAAATTTCTCCACGCTCGGTCGGCCCCTCACCGGCGCGGCTAATGGTTTCCCTGTCTCGTCACAGCAGATACGCTCCCCGGATGCTGCTGAGGCGGCTGATCACACCCTCTGGCGTTATTACTATTCTGTGAAGCCCGTATCACGTTAGTATGATACTGGTTTCCGTCATTCCTGTTACTATTTGCAGTGTACCGATTGTTATTACAGTCCGAACCATTATTGTTATTGCTGCCATGGTTGCGGTATGCATTATTCCCATGGTTATTGTTGTTGTGGTTGCTGTGGTACCCGTTGTTGTTACCACGGCCTCTACCACTGTCGCGATTATTGCGCCAATTGTCCTCGTCCTCTACTCTTTCCAGGAAATCATTGATTGTCCTGTAATTGCTTCCTACGTAGCGTTTTGTATCATCTGGAAGCTTCATGTAGAGTTCCCAGACTATTTCGGATTCCGAGCGGCGGTCACGCAAATATTCCAACTTGCGGATCCAGCCCTCACAAAATTCCTTCATCGAGCCGCGCGAATTCGCATCGAAAGGCCTCGATACGACAAATTCGCGCCAGACACTTTGCTGTTTTTGCTCTGACCAGTATTCAGCCAGAAACAAATTTTTAAATTCGTCAAAAGTCAGGTTCGTAATGTTGAGGTTTAAGCCCCAACGCTTGGCATCACCAGCCAACACATCAATAATCGCATTAATTTTTTTCTCATCAGTCCATGATCTGGGTAAAACTCTTTCACAATTCTTAATGAAATCCGTCGCGTGTATACCGCCTTTTTTCAAGGGGTCGAACCGCTCCTCTTTCGTCAACAACTCTGAACTATGTGCACAGATTGGCACATAGCTCTGTTTTTCGTCAAGTTTCCTTTCTAATTCCGACACCCTCGTAATCACTTGGCAAGTGGTTGTCGCAAGCGTTTCTACTTCCCTTTTTTTCTCTTCGCAGGTATTTGCCTGCTTCGTCACTTTGGTATCTACTTCGGATACTAAAGCCTTTAAAGTTTCCACCTTCTTTTGATCCTCTTTTTTCACTAATTGAATTTGTTCCGTCACCTTATTCTCGATGATCGGAGCAACTGATTCTCCTACACTTTTCTCGATTCTGCTAATTTCGGAATTAAAACGAGTATTTATGCTCGCAATTTCCGCCTGAACGCCTATCATTTCCTGTTTAAGATTACCGATTTCGGTATTAATTACAACAATATCTTCTTTGATTTTATCAACTTTTGTGTTAACAACTCCAACATTGTTGATAACAACGTTAATAGCTTTGTTCTGATTGTCTAGCATCCGTTCAAATTTTTCAGACTGAGCTTCTTGCTTGGCAGCCCGAGCTTCTTGCTTGGCAGCCTGAGCTTCTTGTTTGGCAGCCTGAGCTTCTTGCTTGGCAGCCTGATCTTCTTGCTTGGCCGATTGACTCTTGATTTCGTTAATCAAAACATTCAATAAATCAGTTAAATTCCCGGAAACTACCGGTTTTACTTCCGTAGCGGCTTCCTCTTTAATTGTCCCCCAGTATTCGTCATCGAGGGATTCAGATTTGATTTTCACTTCCGATTCCGAAACATTTTCTAAGGTTTGGAATTCCATTTCTGCTCTTTGTTGCGTTTCGGCGGTCGCGTCTTTCATGCTAGCCGCCTGCCCCTGAACAATGGGTACCGCGGTGCGCGTTTCCCACTGTTCGACCGATTGTTCCGTATCCAAGTCTACCAAATTTTGGCAACTGTTGCCTTCACTCATTTTAATAATTTTCAATATAAACACCAAATCTCAAATATAATTAGGATTACTCCCACTACTTATTCTCGCTGACGTAACGGCCTGTACGTAACCAGTACTTTGTTACGAGATTTGCACCATACAAAATTCGTGTCCAGAACAACCTCAAAACTGAAGATTGTCCTGTCACCAGGTCGCCACGTGTAACCTCCCCCTCACTTATCGACCTTAATGACAGTGAAAAATTAAACCGCGTGTACCTAATGGAAATTTGGGAAAAAGCAATCGTCACCGAAGTTAATCTGTCGGTAAAGAGGGAGGAAAGGGTTACATCTAAATGAAAGGAAAAATGCAAATGAAACTGGTGGAAATTAATTTTGAAAAGGGGTAAAGTTAATGAAGAAAGTAAATGTGCGGCCGTTACGTTAACAATTAACTAGCGGTAATTAGATATTTGAGATTTGGGGGAAATTACGGTCGCCAGTCCTAAGGACAATTACTATAGTAACTGAAAAAGAAAGGTAATTACACATATAATTAGCACTAGAAGCGTGGCAACTGAAGGTTGACACGTGTAGTGTGAAAACTGAAAGTTTGTCAGAAGTAATAACTTTCGCTGCACTCTGACTTAATTTAGCAAAAGAATTAATAAAACCGGAAAACTGAAAGTTAATTTAGTGACTGAAATTAATATGAAGCTTCCTTTCTTAAGCACATCGAAATTCAGTAAAATACGGTTAGTCTTGGACTACCTCAACAATCATTTCAAAAGCTACTTGAATCTACGCAATTTAGAAATAAGAGATTTAGCTTTGAACTTGAATTAAATGATTCTGAACAATTAACAATAGTAAGATTTAGTATGTACCAAGCTGAGCTGCAGTCACAGGTAAACTAAAATATGGTAACAAAACTAGCACTCTTAATTTGTGCTTGTGTAATCTAAGTATTGTAGCCAGCTATGAATACTTTGACTGAACTTTGAAATTAAAGCAGTGAAATGGAATTATGCTGGTGTTTGAATTTCAACGACACTCGGGTTCATTTCGGAAAAGGAAGGGACCCTGCTTGGTAATGCAATTGGGACAATGAGCAACAAAGGTTCATGCTAAGTAGCTGTAATTTTGTGATGCAACAATTTTAAAAGTTTGAAAAGCTGAGGTCTGCCATACAGTTCTAAAACTTTACGTGCTTCCAGTCTTCCTTGTTGGTTGATTGAAGGTTTGAAGCCGTCGATCGAGGATGTGGCGACAGTCACTCATTGTCGGCCGTCGCCGTTGCAGAAGCTGGATGTTGGCGCGCCTTCTTCTCAACACGGTCACCAGACGAAACGGGCTCTTGATGTGCGCCAGCTAATGCTTCCCGTCCGCGATACCATGTCAGAAACTATTACCGCAAGTCGAGCGCAATTACATGCTGCCAAACCCCGAAAGCGCGGCAACTCGCGGGAGCTACACACAACACACCTGCTCCACTCGCTACTCCAGCCAGACTTCCTCTGCCCGCGCTCCACGCGGCAGAGTTAACACTACCAAAGATCCTACACACTTTGATTCTTCACACGACCCATCGAGGTAATCGTTCGATAGCAGTTTTCCCTAGGCAAGACCCAGCGTAAAAATACAAATAATATTTACGAAGCAAACCAATTATACATCGACATAAGTGCATAAATATATATATATACCAACAGTAAAACAATTACAATATATAAAGAGACAGAAATGTCGTATCTTGAGGTTACAAAACAAGGAAAAAAATAATAGTACAATAGATGGAAATAGGAGGATATGCATTTCCGGCGTTACAAGTTAGCAAATATAAAAATATCTACATCTACATCTACGTGATTACTCTGCTATTCACAATTAAGTGCCTGGAAGAGGGTTCAATGAGCCACCTCCAAGCTGTCTCTCTATCGTTCCACTCTCGAACTTAAATTTTTCTGTGCGAGCCCTGATTTCTCTTATTTTATCGTTATGATCATTTCTCCCTATGTAGGTGAGTGCCAACAGAATGTTTTTGCAATCGGAGGAGAAAACTGGTGACTGAAATTCCATGAGATGATCCCGTCGCAATGAAAAACGCCTTTGTTTTAACGATTGCCACTCCAATTCGCGTATCATGTCTGTGGCACTGTCTCCCCTGTTTCGTGATAATACAAACCGAGCCGCCCTTCTTTGAACTTTTTCAGTATCATCCGTCAGTCCCACCCGATGCGGGTCCCACACCGTACAGCAATACTCCGGAACAGGGCGGACAAGTGTAGTGTGAGAAGTCTCTTTAGTAGATCTGTTGCATGTTCTAAGTGTTCTGCCAATGACTCGCAGCCTTTGGTTTGCTCTGCCCTCAACATTATCTATGTGATCGTTCTAATTTAGGTTATTTGTAATTGTATTCCCTAAGTATTTTGTTGAATATACAACCTTGAGAACTGTGTGACTTATCGTGTAATCGAAATTTAGCGTATTTCTTTTAGTACTCATGTGAACAGCTTCACACTTTTCTTTGTTGAGGGTCAACTGCCACTTTTCGCACCACACAGATATCTTATCTAAATCATTTTGCAATTCGTTTTGGTCATCTGACGACTTTACAAGACGCTAAATTGCAGCATCATCTGCAAATAATCTAAGAGGGCTACTCAGATTGTCTCTTACGCCGTTAATATAGACGAGGAACAATAGAGGGCCTATAACACTTCCTAGAGGAACGCCGGATATTATTTCTGTTTTACTCGATGACTTTCCGTCTATTACTACGAACTGTGACCTTTCTGAAAGGAAATCACAAATCCTGTCGCACAACTGAGGCGATATTCCACAGGCACACAGTTCGGTTAGAAGACGCTTGTGAGGAACGGTGTCGAAAGCCTTCTGAAAATCTAAAAATATGGGGTCAATTTGACATCCCCTGTCGAAAGCACTCATTACTTCATAAGTATAAAGAGGTAGTTGTGTTTCGCAAGAATGATATTTTCCGAATCCGTGCTATTAGATTAGATTAGATTAGATTAGATTAATACTAGTTCCATGGATCATGAATACGATATTTCGTAATGATGTGGAACGAGTCAAATTTTCCAATACATGACATAATTAAGTTAATTTAACAACATAATTAAGTTAATATAACAACTTTTTTATTTTCTTTTTTCTTTTTTATTGTTTGGTTTTTTTCTTTTTTTTCTCAATTTATATCTAAAAATTCCTCAATGGAGTAGAAGGAGTTATCATTCAGAAATTCTTTTAATTTCTTCTTAAATACTTGTTGGTTATCTGTCAGACTTTTGATACTATTTGGTAAGTGACCAAAGACTTTAGTGGCAGTATAATTCACCCCTTTCTGTGCCAAAGTTAGATTTGATCTTGAATAGTGAAGATCATCCTTTCTTCTAGTATTGTAATTATGCACACTGCTATTACTTTTGAATTGGGTTTGGTTGTTAATAACAAATTTCATAAGAGAGTATATATACTGAGAAGCTACTGTGAATATCTCTAGATCCTTAAATAAGTGTCTGCAGGATGATCTTGGGTGGACTCCAGCTATTATTCTGATTACACGCTTTTGTGCAATAAATATTTTATTCTCTGTGATGAATTACCCCAAAATATGATGCCATATGCAAGCAATGAGTGAAAATAGGCGTAGTAAGCTAATATACTAATATGTGTATCACCAAAATTTGCAATGACCCTTATTGCATAGGTACATCTACATCTACATGATTACTCTGCAATTCACATGTAAATGCTTGCCAGAGGGTTCATCGAACCACAATCATACTACCTCTCTACCATTCCACTCCCGAACAGCGCGCGGGAAAAACGAACACCTAAACCTTTCGGTTCGAGCTCTGATTTCTCTTATTTTATTTTGATGATCATTCCTACCTATGTAGGTTGGGCTCAACAAAATATTTTCGCATTCGGAAGAGAAAGTTGGTGACTGAAATTTCGTAAATAGGTCTCGCCGCAACGAAAAAGTCTTTGCTTTAATGACTTCCATCCCAACTCGCGTATCATATCTGCCACACTCTCTCCCCTATTACGTGATAATACAAAATGAGCTGCCCTTTTTTGCACCCTTTCGATGTCCTCCGTCAATCCCACCTGGTAAGGATCCCACACCGCGCTGCAATATTCTAATGACGAGCGAGTGTAGTGTAAGCTGTCTCTTTAGTGGACTTGCTGCATCTTCTAAGTGTCCTGCCAATGAAACGCAACCTTTGGCTCGCCTTCCCCACAATATTTTCTATGTGGTCTTTCCAACTGAAGTTGTTCGTAATTTTAACACCCAGGTACTTAGTTGAATTGACAGCCTTGAGAATTGTGCTATTTATCGAGTAATCGAACTCAAACGTTTCAGGAGATCATCAATGTGTTTCTTCCAATTTAATCTCTCATCAATGGACACACCTAAAAATTTTGAATATTCTACCTTAGCTATATGCTTCTGATTAAGGTCTATATTTATTAATGGCGTCATACCATTTACTGTACGGAACTGTATGTACTGTGTCTTATCAAAATTCAGTGAGAGTCCGTTTACAAGGAACCACTTAATAATGTTCTGAAAGACATTATCGACAATTTCATCAGTTAAATCTTGTTTGTCAGGTGTGATTACTATACTTGTATCATCAGCAAAGAGAACTAACTTTGCCTCTTCATGAATATAGAATGGCAAGTCATTAACATATATTAAGAACAACAAAGGGCCCAAGACCGACCCTCTGGCATGGATGTGTGTGATGTCCTTAGGTTAGTTAGGTTTAAGTAGTTCTACGTTCTAGGGGACTGATGACCTCAGATCTTAAGTCACGTAGTGCTCAGAGCCATTTGAACCATTTCTTTCCACGGGCATGTCCGCTCCCTTGGGCAGCTGTTAGCCTAACAAATAAAACCAAAATAACGAATGTTCATATTTTATTATTGGAAATCGACCAGCCGAAGTCCCGCACTCTGGACAGGGAGTTACATTACTTTTGGGATACGTTAGAACGACGACTACGCTCCATATCCCAGCGTCCAACGAGCCAACCTTCTCTCGTTGTTAATACTGAGGACGAATGAGCTGCCATTCGTCCACAGACACTCAGACATGTCACTGAAAACATCTGCAGCAGAGTCCAAGCCGCTACAGAGATGTAGGGCAGACACTCTCCGTATTAATGTCCCCTGATACGTTTACAGATACTTTTGATTAGATACAGTACATCTAGATTAATTCACATCACATGCATGAAATGGGAATGAAATGTGAAAGAAAACTTACAAGAGATCAACCATAATATACGATCTTAAGTCCTCCCAACCAATTAACTGCTCTCGGGTTACAACGTTATTCAGTCGTATGCCTGAAGTAGTAGAATATTCTTAGCACATATCCAGTGTGTTTAAGTTGGAGATTTACTTAGATACCAACTAAAACACTGTAACCTAAAACAACAAATTTTACAATAATCACTGTTACTGAACTGTGTACCGATTGACGAGATGCAGAGACTAAAATACGTGCCTAGCATTCGCAGGAAGCCGGGATCAAATCCTACATAGCCTAGGTTCAAAGGTATGTTCAAATGATTACGGCGATTACCATGATGATTCGTCTGAAGAATCTCCATCGCCATCCTAGGATGATTCTAGCTTGTGTCCCGCCTCTGTTCCACCTTACTTTCTTTCCGTGTACAGTATTTACACACTCGTAAGTGACGCAACTAAGTTTATTACATAGACTCAAGATTTGCGTGTATTTAAAGAGAAGTTTTAGGTGAGACCACGTACATACTCTACAAATCTAGCAGAGAGTACTTCTAACGTTCTCCACTCACGCGCTGAACGAAGAAAAAATGACTTTATAGCCTCTGTACTCTCGGTAATCTCTCTTGCCTTATTCTCAAGACACCCACGAGAGATATATGAAAGTGGCGACTAAATTATCGCTCAATCCTTCTTCAACACCCATTCTCTAACTTTAGCCAACAGCGTCTGCGAGTACATCGCCGTATTTCTTCCAAGGACTCCAATTTAATTTCCGCGTCCATCTTTGGTAACCTTCCGTACACCGACCTACTAAGGTTTCAGCGGCGTGATTGACGTCTTTAGATGTCTGCACCTCTTGGTGTGCCGTACGCTGCTCTAATTGTCACTCTGTTTCAGTAATCTTTCAAAACGCGAATGAAAGTAAATTTTTCGTGTGGTTTCGCAGTAGCGACCTGTACGCGAAAATAGCATCAGTTGAATAAAGTAGTTGTCGTAGGATCTAACGTTCCTAGGGCAAGTATTTTCATATCATTAAATTTCATATAGCTCAGGAGCACATTTTCATAAAATCTATAGGTACTCCTAGACAGTACGAAAATTATCTGACAAAGTTCCTTTCGGAGAGCTGTGTTGTCTTTTCATTTCCCACGGAAACGTAGTCGCCCTTGTCTGTTATCATTTTACCCGTACAGTAAGACAGTGAAATTAGTCTTTTGGAAACTAAAATTGCGTACTTGCCTCTAGTGTCGGATCCGTATAAAAATTTTAAAAAATAATAAAAAGAAAAAAAAGCTGTAGCACTGGAGTTAAATAGTATTTTCTAAGTACGTTAACAGCAGTGTAGAGTAGCAGCATGTCTTTTTCACAAAATCATGTCGCGGTACGAAACCGAAAATGATATAATTAGGTCGACTGACTTGCCACACCCTTAACTGCAACAAAGTATCACTAAAGAATTCGAGTCGCAATTTGTAAGTCGTGTATAAAATACGCTTGTGAATTTTTCGCGTATATTAAGCAGAATACGGACCATGGTGGAATGAAAGATCTATGGAAAGTGATATTTCACTTTGTTGAATGTTGGATATAAAGGAGACGGTCCAGTCAAGCTTAAAATAGCAAAGACTCAGAATCTGAATGAAATTTATCCCTGCGGTGTGCAGCTCGGGTACGCACAATAGAATTTTCGTGAGAACGTCGGGATAAATTATGTTTGTAATAATACGTTATTTAATTATCTATCTCTCTAAAAAAAACAGCTAAACACAGTGGTATAATCGTTACAGAATAGATAAATCACGAGTTCGGATTGTCGCTATCCGATAGACCAACTACGTAATCGTTTTGCGCCGTTTTCTCATTTCCTTTTCGATGCTGCTATAGCTCTCACATTCGCTTCGGCGCCGGAATTTTCAAACTCTTTGGATTCCTGTCGGCGTGAGATTCCTTCTGACTTGCGCTGTCTATAATTCTTAGCAAACCTCTGAGTCATTTGGGGTGACATCTTTCACTATTTGGTGACTTGCAATTTTTTACTGTTTTCCATACATATTACGGCGAAAATTTTTAGTCTCAGAATGAGATTTTTCACTCTGCAGCGGAGTGTGCTCTGGTATGAAACTTCCTGCCAGATTAAAACTGTGTGCCTTACCGAGACTCGAACTTGGGACCTTTGCCTTTCGCGGGCAAGTGCTCTACCAACTGAGCTACCAAACAAAGACTCACGCCCCGTCCTCACAGCTTTACTTCTGCCAGTACCTCGTCACCTACCTTCCAAACTTTACAGAAGCTCTCCTGCGAACCTTGCAGAACTAGCACTCCCGAAAGAAAGGATATTGCGGAGACATGGCTTAGCCACAGCCTGGGCGATGTTTCCAGAACGAGATTTTCACTCTGCAGCGGAGTGTGCGCTGATACGAAACTTCCTGGTAGATTAAAACTGTGTGCCTTACCGAGACTCGAACTTGGGACCTTTGCCTTTCGGGGGCAAGTGCTCTACCAACTGAGCTACCCAAGCACGACTCACGACCCGCCCTCACAGCTTTACTTCTGCCAGTACCTCGTCTCCTACCTTCCAAACTTTACAGAAGCTCTCCTGCGAAGCTGCAGAACTAGCACTCCTGAAAGAAAGGATATTGCGAAGACATAGCTTAGCCACAGCCTGGGGGATGTTTCCAGAATGAGATTTTCACTCTGCAGCGGAGTGTGCGCTGATATGAAACTTCCTGACAGATTAAAACTGTGTGCCTTACCGAGACTCGAACTTGGAACCTTTGCCTTTCGCGGGCAAGTGCTCTACCAACTGAGCTACCCAAGCACGACTCACGCCCCGTCCTCACAGCTTTACTTCTGCCAGTACCTCGTCTCCTACTTTCCAAACTTTACAGAAGGTCTCCTGCAAAGCTGCAGAACTAGCACTCCTGAAAGAAAGGATATTGTGGAGACATGGCTTAGCCACAGCCTGGGGGATGTTTCCAGAATGAGATTTTCACTCTGCAGCGGAGTGTGCGCTGATATGAAACTTCCTGAGAGATTAAAACTGTGTGCCTTACCGAGCGTCGAACTTGGGACCTTTGCCTTTCGTGAGAAAGTGCTCTACCAACTGAGCCACCCAAGCACGACTCACGTCCCGTCCTCACAGCTTTACTTCTGCCAGTACCTCATCTCCTACCTTCCAAACTTTACAGAAGCTCTCCTGCGTAAAGTTTGGAAGGTAGGAGACGAAGTACTGGCAGAAGTAAAGCTGTGAGGACGGGGCGTGTGTCGTGCTTGGGTAGCTCAGTTGGTAGAGCACTTTCCCGCGAAATGCAAAGGTCCCAAGTTCGAGTCTCGGTCCGGCACACAGTTTTAATCTGCCAGGAAGTTTCATTTTTAGTTTCACTTGGGTTCCTAGCAGTGGTCCACAATTCCGCTAGGTACACAAATGCTAGCAAGATAATCCGAATTTTCTTCAAAATACCTTCCATTATCAAGCGTAATACAGAAACTGCTTTTGTGGTACCTCCACCCGTTTTTAAACTCAAACTTTTGCCAGTATGTCTTCCATTTTCTGCCTCTTATTTGTCAGTATATAATTCTGGACTTCAATTTGCAAACTTTACTCTTTCTGATACTCGCTGGACCACACGTGGCGTCTGCTGGACGAGCGATGCTCCTTCTGACAGCCCAGCAGCCGTCCATCCTCGGGAAGTAAGCTACTGGTCCTACAGCCTCATCGAGCTGCCTCCCAAACTGTATTAATAATACTGATCTGTTTGTTTTATCCTGTGTAGTCTGTTTTAAAAGTAGAGCATTTGGCCAAATTTCAGAGATGTAACAGACATCTACACTTCTAACAGCAAGAACGTTTTTTATAATAACAGAAGTTTGTTAAGGCAAATCAAACTCATCACTAGAGTTTTAAGAAGCTGGTCCTGGGACACATTGCACATAAAGAGCAAACCATCAACATTAAGTTGTAAACACAGAAAAAAGTCATAGTTTTATTTACTGCAGTATTTCATCCCCCCCCCCCCCCCCCCATGAACTTAGACCTTGGCGTTGGTGGGGAGGCTTCCGTGCCTCAGCGATACAGATGGCCATACCGTAGGTGCCACCACAACGGAGGAGTATCTGTTGAGAGGCCAGACAAACGTGTGGTTATTGAAGAGGGGCAGCAGCCTTTTCAGTAGTGGCAGGGGCAACAGTCTGGATGATGCGCTGATCCGGCCTTGTAACATTAACCAAAACGGTCTTGATGTTCAGGTACTGCGGACGGCTATTTGCAAGGGGAAACTACAGCCGTAATTTTCCCGACGGCGTGCAGCTTTACTGTATGGTTAAATGATGACGGCGTCCTCTTGGGTAAAATATTCCGGAAGTAAAATAGTCCCCCATTCGGATTTCCGGCCGGGAACTACTCAGGAGGACATTGTTATCAAGAGAAAGAAAACTGACGTACTACGGATCAAAGCGTGGAATATCAGATCCGATAATTGGACAGGTAGGGTAGAAAACTTAATATGGGAAATGGATAAATTAAAGTTAGATATAGTGGAAATTAGTCAAGTTCCGTTGTATAAGGAACAAGACATTTGATCAGGTGAATACAGGGTTATAAATACAAAATCAGATAAGAGCAATGCAGGAGCAGGTTTACTAATGAATATAAAATAAGAGCGCGGATACGCTACTATGAACGGCATAGTGAACGCATTATTGTAGCCGAGATAGACACGAAACCTACGCCTCCCACAGTAGTACAATTTATATGCCAACTAGCTCCGCAGATGACGAAGAGATTTAACAAATGTATGATGAAATAAAAGAAATTATTCATATAATGAAGACGAAAATTTAATTATCATGGGGAACTGGAATTCGATAGTAAGAAAAGGAAGAGAAGGAAATGTAGTAGGTCAATATGGAATGGGGGTAAGAAATGAATGAGGAAGCCGTCTGGTAGAATTTTCCACAGAGCATAACTTAATCATAGCTGACGTTTGGTTTAAGAATCATGAAAGAAGGTTGTATACGTGAAAGAGGCCTGGAGACAATGTAATGTTTCAAATAGATTATACACTGGTAAGACGGGTTTTAAATTGTAAGACATTTCCAGGGGCAGATGTGGACTCTGACCACAATCTGTTGGTTATGAACTGTAGATGAAAACTGAAGAAACTGCAAAAAGATAGGATTTTACGGGGACCCGACCTGGATGAACTGAAAGAACCGGAGGTTGTGGAGAGATTTAGAGAGAGCATTAGGGACCGCTTGGCAATAACTTGGGAAAGAAACACAGTAGAATAAGAATGGTTAGCTTTGAGAGATGAAATAGTGAAGGCAGGAGAGGATCAAGTAGGTCAAAAGACAAGGGCTAGTAGAAATCCTTGGGTAACAGAAGACATATTGAATTTAATAGATGAAAGGAGAAAATAAAAAATGCAGTAAATTAAGCAGACAAAAAGGAATACAAACGTCTCAAAAATGAGATCGACAGGAAGTGCAAAATGGCTAAGCAGGCTAGAGGATAAACGTAAGGGTGTAGAAGCATATATCACTAGAGGTAAGATAGAAACAGCCTACAGAAAAATTAAAGAGACCTTTGAAGGAAAGAGAACCACTTGTATGTATGTCAAGAGCTCAGACGGAAATCCAGTGCTAAGCAAAGAAGGAGAAGCAGAAAGATGGAAGGAGTATATAGAGGCTCTACACAAGGGTGATGTACTTGAGGGCACTATTATGGAGATGGAAGAGGACGTAGATGAAGATGAAATGAAAGATATGATACTGTGTAAAAAGTTTGACGGAGCACTGAAAGACCTAAGTTGAAACAAGGCCCCTGGAGTAGACAACATTCCATTACAACTACTGATAGCCTTGGGAGAGCCAGCCATGACAAAACTCTACCATCTGGTAAGCAAGATGTATGAGACAGCCGAAATACCCTCAGACTTCAAGAAGAATACAATAATTCCAATCTCAAAGAACACAGGTGTTGATAGGTGTGGCCGGTCGGAGTGGCCGACGGTTCTGGGCGCTACAGTCTGGAACCGAGCGACCGCTACGATCGCAGGTTCGAATCCTACCTCGGGCGTGGTTGTGTGTGATGTCCTTAGGTTAGTTAGGTTTAATTAGTTCTAAGTTCTAGGCGGCTGATGTCCTCAGAAGTTGAGTCGCATAGTGCTCAGAGCCATTTGAACCATTTGTTGATAGGTGTGAAAATTACCGTACTATCACTTTAATAAGTTACGGCTCCAAAATACTAACACGAATTCTTTACGGACGAATGGAAGAACTGGCACAAGCCGATCTAGGGGAAGTTCAGTTTGTTTTCCATAGAAATAGAACATGTGAGGCAATACTGACCCTACGACTATCTTAGAAGCGAACCTACGTTTCTGGCCTTCGTAGACTTACAGAAAGCTTTTGACATTGTTGAATGGAATACTCTCATTCAAATTGTCAAGGTGGCAGGGGTCAAATACAATGAGCGAGAGGTTATTTACAATTTGTACAGAAACCAGATGGCAGTTATAGGAGTCGAGGGGCATGAAAGGGAAGCAGTGGTTGGGAAGGGAATGAGACAGGGTTGTAGACTATCCCGATGTTATTCAATTTATGTATTGAGCAAGCAGTAAAGGAAACAAAAGAAAACGTCAGAGTAGGAATTAAAATCCATGGAGAAGTAGTAATAATTCTGAGGTTTGTCGATGACTTTGTAATTCTGTCAGAGACTGCAAAGGACCTGGAAAAGCAGTTTAATGGAATGGACAGTGCATTGAAAGGAGGATATAAGACGAACATCAACAAAAGCAAAATGAATGTAATGGAATACAGTCGAATTAAAAAAGTTGTTGCTGAGGGAATTAGGTTAGGAAATTAGTAGTAAATGTGTTTTGCAGTTTGGGGAGAAAAATAACTGATGGTGGTTGAAGTAGAGAGGATATAAAATCTAGACTGGCAATGGCAAGGAAAGCGTTTCTGAGGAACTGAAGTTCTTTTCTGAGGAACTGAAGTTTGTTAACAGAAGGTAGCGATTTAAGTGTCAGGACGTCGTTTCTGAAAGTATTTGTGTAGAGTGTGGCCATGTATGGGAGTGAAACATGGACGACAAATAGTTTAGACAAGATGAGAATAGAAGCTTTCCAAATGTGGTGTTACAGAAGAATGCTGAAGCTTAGATGGGTAGATCACGTAACTAATGAGGAGGTACAGAATAGAACGGGGTAGAAGAGGAATTTGTGGCACAACTTGAATAGTTGGGATCGGTTTGTAGGATATGTTCTGAGGCTTAAAGGTATCACCAATTTAGTATTGGAGGGCAGCTTGGAGGGTAAAAAACTTATAGAGGGACACCAAGAAATGAGTACACTAAGCTCATTCAGAAGGATGCTGGTTGCAGTAGGTACTTGGAGATGAAGATGCAAAATAACTGATGATAGTCGAAGTAGAGAGTAGCATGGAGAGCTGCGTCAAACCAGTCTCTGGACTGAAGACCATAACAATAACAACAACATTAGTTCATTCTTTTTCTTGGACATACGGTCCTAGAAAGAAACTAAAAATACGAGGTTCGTTCAATAATAAATGCTACAATTTTTTCTAAAAGCAGGTTGATTTTATTCGCCATTTCACCATACGATATATTCCTCACTCCTTTGGCTACAAAACCCTGGCCGGCCGCTGTGGCCGTGCGGTTCTAGGCGCTTCAGTTTGGAACCGCGTGACTGCTACGGTCGCAGGTTCGAATCCTGCCTCGGGCATGGATGTGTGTGATGTCCTTAGGTTAGTTAGGTTTCAGTAGTTCTAGGTTCTAGGGGACTGATGACCACAGATGTTAAGTCCCATAGTGCTCAGAGCCATTTGAACCATTTTTTTTTTTTTACAAAACCCTGTTTTTCAACAGAATCTCCGTTCAATGCGACGGTCTTATACCAGCTTACTGGCAGTGCTTGTATGTCCGCAAGGTACCACTGTACTGGTCGACATTGGAGCCAACTCCTTGCTGCATCAATAACTAACCCAATCATCCAAGCACTGCTTCCCGGGGAGTGCATCCTTCATTGGGACAAACAGATGGAAATCGGAAGGTACGAGATCCAGGCTGTAGGGAGGATGGGGAATAACACTACAATAAAGTTTTGTAAGTTCTTCTCGTTTGTCAGGCCTTGGGTTGTCATGTAGAAGGAAGATGTTCGTTTGCATTTTTGTGCCGACGAACACGCTAAAGTCGTTTCCTGAGTTCCCAGAAGGTAGCCAAATACACTTCAGTGTTGATCGTTGCATCATCAGGGAGGACATCAAACAGAATAACCCAGAATGCCCGAAGACCGTTGCCATTTTACCGGCTGACTGTGCGGCTTTGAACTCTTTCTTCAGTGTGGTGTGGCAGCGCTCCATGGATTACCGGAATGATGAAACCACGTTCCATCGCCTGTGATGAAGTTCCGCAATAAAATGTCACGCTCAGCCTCATAATGATCAATCAATTCAGTACAGATAGTCCTTTACTACGGTTTATGGTCTCCTGTTAGGGGCGAGGAAACCATCTGGTGGGCTAGGGTTTCAGCAAGTCCAACAAAGACGTCCACATGAGCAGCGATGTGTTTGATCGTGATCCTTCGATCACCTCGAATTATAGTTCCGCACGTTCCAACATTGCAGGTGCCACAGCTGTGTGCTGCAGGTCGGCACCCCGTTGGTTGGACAGGTTTTTGCGACCTTGTTGCCATGATAGCAGACGCGACGCCCAACGACTCAGCGTGCCTTTGTTCACTGCCAGTTCTTCACAGACATTCTGCAAGCTACTATGAATATCTGCGATGTCGCACGATAAACTCCACTTCTTTTCAACCGCTATTGGCATAGGGAAAAAATGTGTTGCATTACTTATTGAATGCCCCCAATAATTCCCATTCCTTGGTTTTGAACGGTAATTTCCCGAAGTTTTCGTTGAGGTTATGGCAAATAATGGAACTGGCTATTCCTCTCCATCTGTGTCGCTGTCGGCTCCCCTGGTATTTGGCTGAAAATTCCATAACTGCACAGCAGGTCATCATTCAATGCTAGTGAGTGAAAAGTGCAAAAGAAATCGAGGCGAAAGTAATCGATGAGTAGAGTAATTCAAAATGTTGTGCACAAATTGAAGTAGCTGACAGAGGAGTCGAAATATAGATTTGGAACAGGAACCTTTGGTCTTGGAAGTAACTACGAGCCAGTGAGACCTTTGGAATGTCAGGAATAGCAAGGACTATCAATACACGCATACCTTACATTCAGAAAACATACTGTACCTATGTTTCGATGAAAGTCGACGGAACACCTGCACACTATTCTGTGACGTACTTAGTGCCCCATATCCCAGGCACTGCGTTGGATATGGTAGTTCATTTTCATGAACACCTCACTCCCAAGTTTTGTTTGCTCTTGATATTTTTTGTGGGGCCATTTAAAAGCCTCGTGTAACTGACACCAGTCCCCGCCGAAGAACCACTTATTGCAAGGATACGAGCAGCGTTCTATGTGGTCCGCGAGATGACTAGCGTACGTGGTACATTATTCCAGAATTTTCTAAGTAGTTGTTGTGCCTACACAAAAATTTCGTTCTTGAAATTTTGAATACCTTCCATAATGTACAACATTGTTTCATTCGTAAGCCATACATTATCTTTGCTGAAATCAAGACATGTGTTCACTTAGTGTCCTTTTCTGTCTGGCATTTCAAAGCTCTCACTAGCTCAGGATAACTTCCAAGAGTGTGAGCTTTTATTCGAAGGCCGCGCGGTGTAGCCGCTTTATCTACGGCGCCTTGCCACGGTTCGCGCGGCTGCCCCCGTCGGAGATTTGAGTCCTCCGTCGGGCACGGGTGTGAGCGTCGTCTTTATCGTAAGTTAGTTTAAGATATATTAAGTAGTGTGTAAGTCCTGGGACCGATAACCTCAGTGGTTTGGTCCCATAGGAACGTACCACAGATTTCAAACATTATTTGAAAGTTGACTTTCAGCTTCTCCATCGGCTCCTTGAATTTGTGCTCAACTTTTTGAATCATCCTGTGTAGTTGTGAAGTATATACAGTGTGATTCTAATAATCGTTTTCAAGCCCTCGAAGCGACGTAAATGACGCGGAGACAAGTAATTTAATATAAGACACATGGTGTCGCCAATGTCGTGAAATACCTCAAAAGTGGATGACGAAAGTTGAACATGTGACGTCACCAGGTTCAAATGGTTCAAATGGCTTTGAGCACTACGGGACTTAACTTCTGAGGTTATCAGTCCCCTAGAACATAGAACTACTTAAACGTAACTAACCTAAGGACATCACACACACCCATGCCCGAGGCAGGATTCGAATCTGCGACCGTAGCGGTCGCGCGGTTCCAGACTGTGGCGTCTAGAACCGCTCGGCCACCCCGGACGGCCGTCACCAGGTGACGCACCTCACTGCACCTGCGGAGCCTATCCGTCGGTCCTACATGATCATTCCAAACGAAATCAGTTACTGAGGAAATTGGATAATGATTTACCTTGTCCTAGTTGCTGCTGTGGTTATCGGTTTCGGGCTGACACGGTGTTCTCAAAAGCATGACTTGTTATTAACCGTAACTACTCATACGATATGAAGGTCGGTTGTGTCAGTCAGACGGCCAGTGTGGCCGAGCGGTTCTAGGCGCTTCAGTCTGGAACCGCGCGACCGCTACGGTCGCAGGTTCGAATGCTGCCTCGGGCATTGATGTATGTGATGTCCTTAGATTCGTTAGGTTTAAGTAGTTCTAAGTTCTAGGGGACTGATGACCTCAGCTGTTAAGTCTCATAGTGCTCAGAGCCATTTGAACTATTTTTTTGTGTCAGTCAGGTGCAAGAGACACATTGCCTAATATCAATTAGGGTACTTGTTACCCACAGAAGATCTTTCTGTACAGGAGCTATTCGTGCCTCTTGGCACCATATTGTGTGGCTAGTTATGGTTAATAACATGGTATGTGGATTGAGGCACGAAATCGGTAGTCACTGCGGCAAAAATTTTATGTCAGTGTAACTGAGATGGATGAAATAAAGAGATGTCCAGTTTCCTTAATACTGTGCAGCTGCGGACATGCCACACAGTGCAGCATGTCCCGGATAACATAAATGTATTCACATCGGTATGGCTCAGATCCTGAGCCCACGACTTTAGCACCCAGGTCTCAGGGTTCCACTCTTGCGCCTGGTAGGCAGTGATTTTTTGTATTGCGTTACACAGTTTGGTGCCTACATTAGGGTAAGATGTATTATTTGATTTTCCGTTGATTAACTGCAGAGTACACAATTAAAACCTACCGTATCATGTCACACGTAAATAAGTATAAGCTTCCGAATTGCATCGCTACCAGTAAATGGCTTACGTGTTCTTCATTACGTTAAATCTGTAGACAAAAACAGAAAAGACAAAAGGGAAGAACAACAAACAACGGGCTTTCCTTCGTTACAGCGAGAACAATAATTATCAACTTCTACGTTTACAGCAGATCGCATTTACTAAAGCGGAGCAAAGTGTAGCACTACCCATACGCCCCCCGGGGTAGTCGCGCCGTCTTGGGTGCCTTGTCACGGTCCGCGCGGCTCCCCCCGTCGGAGGTTCGAGTCCTCCCTCGGGCAAGGATGTGTGTGTTGTTCTTAGTGTAAGTTAGTTTAAGTTAGATTAAGTAGTGTGTAAACTTAGGGACCGATGACCTTACCAGTTTGGTCCTATAAGATCTTACCACAAAATTTTCAGCTACCCCTACCGACGAGGCTAGCATCAACAATCGCAACCACTGCACTTTCGGTGACATACGTCATCTGGTGACGTCGCATGTTCAACATTTGTTGTCCAATTTTGTGGTATTTCCCGACATTTGCAGCCCCATGTATCTTATATTAAATTATTGTCTCGGCTACATATACGTCCTGTCGAGGTTTCTCAAAGGCTAGTAGACTGTAAAGGAACACTAATTTTTATATTTAGTCTACACTTGTTACTATTGTTCCCATTATAAATTCTGTGATTGTGGGTCGTATCCATTGAAGCCGTGTATAACAAAAACTGTGTTTAACTGAAGTTTTAGTATTTGTAATTTTGTAAGGTAGCTATAATTTCGCACATTACAAGCACTCATCTACATACTTTGCCGTGATTTACAACTGGAATTAGGTATAATTTGGTTGGTTGTACATCGTATATAAGAATATTTAAAGAAGACTGATGTTGTCACTCACACCTTGTAAATAGTTGTTAACGCTTATTGCATGAAAGGTGACGGAGTGTCTTTATTATCAAAACGGCATAATGAATGATTGCCTATACTAGTAGAGGTTGGAGCACCAGTGGAAATGAAACGGCAGGCGTAACTCAAGCCCTGGGTGGAAAAACCCACACAGCTGGGTTGGTCATGCTTGACACGGGAAGTAGCCAAGATGGACGGTCCGGGCACCTGAGCGCGGAAGCACAATAAAGCGGTGGCCGGCCGGTGTTGTAGTGGGACCAGAAGGATAACCGGATAATACTTCGGAAACTCTGAAAATCTAGGATGCAGCAGAGAGGAACGAGATAGCGTTACCTCGTAAATCGCAGGCTGGGTTGTTTCCGAGAATTTTTACTCTGAGATGCGTACCATTGTATGAGTATAGGTATCTCCTCGCAAACTTTCCGCGCTGGACGACAAAAGACTAAAATATGGTTGGTCGGATGTCGGAAGAGTCTGTAGAGAGGGAGAATATTCCGTGGTTTCGAGAACAGGATTGGTCTTCTGCAGTTACCAGGGAGGGGAGCCGAACTTTGCTGAGAAGGCAGCGGTGGAGAGAAGACTCTTCCGTTTTGAGAGCCCGTTTGTGATGGTCGCTCAGTATCAGCTTTATGGTACAGACGGACTTGCTGTCTTTGCTATCAGGATATTTTACAGTCAGAACGGTTAGGTACTGTCCTGTGGCGCACTTATACGATGCTTGACTTCACCTTTGGGTTGGAAGTCGTCGTTGAGCATGCAGCGTTCAGTGATTGAGAGCACTTCCTCTGTCTACACTCACGTAGAGACGTTATCCGAACTCCGTCCTTGTGGCTAGGAGTTCGCGTTTGTCATCTGTAGAAAACAGAGAGGAGAAGACAGTATTAGGTTATGCTAGTCAGAAAATGTTCAAAGGTGTGTGAAATCTTTTGGGACTTAACTGCTAAGGTCATCAGTCCCGAAGCTTACACACTACTTAACCTAAATTACCCTAAGGATAAACACACACACCCATGCCCGAGGGAGGACTCGAACCTCCGACGGGATCAGCCGCACAATCCATGACTGCAGCGCCCGAGACCGCTCGGCTAATCCCGCGCGGCTTATGCTAGTCAGAAGACCGCCTTGAGCCGTCCTAGTGTTTGAATGAGTTTTTTTGTGTGTTTTCTGCTGGAGTTCTTCCTTCGTCACAGACGTGTACGAGAACCATCACTCCGACGCTCCAGACTCAGTACATACGGTGATATGGCTAATTGCTTTGGCTTATTAGGCCTATAAAGCTTATCAACTGTGATCACGTAAATTTTATTTCCACTGAGGTTGCACACCACTGTAGATCATCTTCGAAAGTAGTGTCTTCTACTGTTTGGTACATAGATGACGTCAGTCGTCAGGCGTATTAGATCGCGTGGCCATAAAAGGAGAAGATTTGGGCAGGTGATCAATCATATTAGTTAGGAAATTCATTTATATCCATTTATGCCCATTGGACACTGATATATAAACATTTGTAATGTTAAGGGGCTTTAATCTACAATAAACGTATAAAAGGAAACAGCATTTATCATTTGGTAGTTACTGGGTCCCTTAATCATTCATTTATGGTTCAAATGGCTCTGAGCACTATGGGACTTAACTTCTGAGGTCATCATTCCCCTAGAACGTAGATCTACTTAAACCTAACTAACCGAAGGACATCACACACATCCATGCCCGAGGCAGGATTCGAACCTGCGACCGTAGCGGTCCCGCGGTTCCAGACTGAAACGCCTAGAACCGCTCGGCCACACCGGCTGGCCATTCATTTATGTTTATGTTGTAATTTATATGTTAAAGTGGAATTGAATATGCACATGAACTGAAGAACGAAGGTAACATGTCCTGCAAGTGTGCCACCTCCAAACTAGCAATTGTGTTTCTGTAATATTTTGACTCACGTTGGCACCTGAAGCTATACTTAGGCACATCTTTTACTGCAACTGATAACGAACTTGGTTTTTGAAGTACTACGTTTCGGTGGGTGGATTAATTAGGATATAACTTTTATCGATGGTAGTGTACATTATCATGTCACTATAATTTTAATCACAACACTGTAACAGCATTGCCCGAAACATCGTGACAAATAAAAATATATTGTGCGACTTAAATGATGTTGTGGTCTTCAGTCCTGAGACTGGTTTGATGCAGTTCTCCATGCTACCCTATCCTCTGCAAGCTTCTTCATTTCCCAGTACTTACTGCAACCTACATCCTTCTGAATCTGCTTAGTGTGTTCATCTCTTGGTCTGCCTCTACAATTTTTACCCTCCACGCTGCTCTCCAATGCTAAATTTGTGATCCCTTGATGCCTCAGAACATGTCCTACGAACCGGTCCCTTCTTCTTGTCAAGTTGTGCCACGACCTTCTCTTCTCCCCAATTCTATTCAATACCTCCTCATTAGTTATGTGATCTACCCATCTAATCTTCAGCATTCTTCTGTAGCACCACATTTCGAAAGCTTCTATTCTCTTCTTGTCCAAACTATTTATCGTCCATGTTTCACTTCCATACATGGCTACACACCATACAAATACTTTCAGAAACGACTTCCTGACACTTCAATCTATACTCGATGTTAACAAATTTCTCTTCTTCAGAAACGCTTTCCTTGCTATTGCCAATCTGCGTTTTATATCTTCTCTGCTTCGTCCATCATCAGTTAATTTGCTACCCAAATAGCAAAACTCCTTTACTACTTTGTGTGTCTCATTTCCTAATTTAATTCCCTCAGCATCACCCGACTTAATTCGACTTCAGTCCATTATCCTCGTTTTGCTTTTGTTTATGTTCATCTTATATCCTCCTTTCAAGACACTGTCCATTCCGTTCAACTGCTCTTCCAAGTCCTTTGCTGTCTCTGACAGAATTACAATGTCATCGGCGAACCTCACAGTTTTTACTTCTTCTCCATGGATTTTAATACCTACTCCGAATTTTTCTTTTGTTTTCTTTACTGCTTGCTCAATATACAGATTGAATAACATCGGGGAGAGGCTACACCCCTGTCCCACTCCCTTCCCAACCACTGCTTCTCTTTCATGTCCCCCGACTCTTATAACGGGCATCTGGTTTCTGTACAAATTGTAAATAGCCTTTCGCTGCCTGTATGTTATTCGCAAAAAATCGTAGCGATAGTTATGGTTTCCATTGTTAGTAGCTTGCCAGACCAGTCGTCCTATAGCTTTCATATTTATTCGCTCGTGGCTTGTTTGGCTAACGCATCCCAGCAAGACCTCTCAGCGGCTACGCCTCCCTTCGAGGATCGTGCCACTCTGTGACGTCACTTGGCTTCCGCTGCGAGCAGCAGGTAGGAAGTGTCAACACGCCGACTGCGCGGCTGCCAGCCTGCTCAGGTCCCACCGCGGCCTGTGGGCTGCTGGCGGATACGACGGCGCACATGGCCGCCCTGGGAGCCCTGGAGTTTGTAGGGGCGGCGAGCGGGCTGTGGGGCGACAGCGTCGGGCTGTGACAGGACGGCTGTCGGCGACGGCACTGCGAGTAAGTGAATCACAAACTTCCGCTCTGCTGCTTATGCGAATGCCTGATAATTTAAAGGGTTACGGATCTTCCTGTATATACATTATTATATTGACAAACATTTTCTTTTAACTGGGCATATTCTCCCAACATTTTCCGAAGGGATTTCAAAACATTAGTAATTATTCCTTCGGTTGTTAATTTCTTTATATCACGGAAAAATAAAATGGGTTTTTCACTAAGTTGTCTTGTTGCTAATGCTTTACTTTTGGCCGTAAAGTTCACAACGAGCCAACAGATGTGATTCTGGAATAGGCACTACTGGCCATTAAAATTGCTACACCACGAAGTGGAAGTGCTACAGGTGCGAAATTTAACCGACAGGAAGAAGATGCTGTGATATGCAAACGATTACATTTTCAGAGCATTCACACAAGGTTGGCGCTGGTGGCGACACATACAACGTGCTGACATGAGGAAAGTTTCCAACTGATTTCTCATACACAAACAACAGTTGACTGCCGTTGCCTGGTGAAACGTTGTTGTGATGCCTCGTGTACGGAGGAGAAATGCGTACCATCACGTTTCCGACTTTGATAAAGGTCGGATTGTAGCCTATCGCGATTGCGGTTTATCGTATCGCGACATTGCTGCTCGCGTTGATCGAGATCCAATGACTGTTAGCAGAATGTGGAATCGATGGGTTCAGGAGGGTAATACGGAACGCAGTGCTGGTTCCCAACGGCCTCGTATCACTAGCAGTCGAGATGACAGGCATCTTATCCGCATGGCTGTAACGGATCTTGCAGCCGCGTCTCGATCCCTGAGTCAACAGATGGGGACGTTTGCAAGACAACAACCATCTGCACGAACAGTTCGACGACGTTAGCAGCAGCATGGACTATCAGCTCGGAGACCATAGCTGCGGTTACCCTTGACGCTGCATCACAGACAGGAGCGCCTGCGATGGTGTACTCAACGACGAACCTGGGTGCACGAATGGCAAAACGTCATTTTTTCGGATGAATCCAGGATCTCTTTACATCATCATGATTGTCGCATCCGTGTTTGGCGACATCGCGGTGAGCGCACATTGGAAGCATGTATTCGTCATCGCCATACTGGCGTATCACTCGGCGTGATGGTATTGGGTGCCATTGGTTACACGTCTCAGTCACCTCTTGTTCGCATTGACCGCACTTTGAACAGTGGACGTTATATTTCAGATGTGTTACGACCCGTGGCTCTACCCTTCATTCGATCCCTGCGAAACCCTACATTTCAGCAGGATAATGCACAAATGTTCAAATGTGTGTGAAATCTTATGGGACTTAACTGCTAAGGTCATCAGTGTCTAAGCTTAAACATTACTTCACCTAAATTATCCTAAGGACAAACACACACACACACACACACATGCCCGAGGGAGGACTCGAACCTCCGCCAGGACCCGCCGCACAGTCCATAACTGCAGAACCTTAGACCGCTCGGCTAAACCCGCGGGGCGGATAATCCACGACTGCATGTTGCAGGTACTGTACGGGAACTTCTGGATACAGAAAATGTTCGACTGTTACCCTGCCCAGCACATTCTACAGAACTCTCTCCAACTGAAAACGTCTGGTCAATGGTGGCCGAGCAACTGGCTCGTCACAATACGTCAGTCAGTACTCTTGATGAACTGTGGTATCGTGTTGAAGCTGCATGGGCAGCGGTACCTGTACACGCCATCCAATCTCTGTTTGACACAATGCCCGGGCGTATCAAGACCGTTATTGAGGCCAGAGGTGGTTGTTCTGGGTACTGATTTTTTAGGACCTATGCACCCTAATTGCATGAAAATGTAATTACATGTCAGTTCTAATATAATATATTTGTCCAATGAATACCCGTTCATCATCTGCATTTCTTCTTGGTGTAGCAATTTTAATGGCCAATAGTGTAGTACAGGGTGAAAAACGGCTGTGACGATGCTGTGTTGTAAGGTGAGGTGTCGATGTTGAGTGACTGTCGGAGGATGCAAAGGGAACAAAATTTCTAGTTGGTATGATGAATGGCAGTTAGCGCTTAATGTAGAAAAATGTATGTTGATGCGGATGCGTAGGAGAAACAAACCGATAATGTTCGGATACAGCATTAGTAATGTCCTTCTTGACACAGTCATGTCTAAATATCTGGGCACAACGATGCAAAGCGTTATGAAATGGAACGAGAATGTGAGTACTGTGGTAGATTTATTGGGAGAATTCTAGGGAAGTGTGGTTTATCTGTAAAGGAGGCCATATATAGGACGCTAGCGCGACCTACAGTTGAGTACTGCTCTAGTGTTTGGAATGCGTAGCAGGTCGGATTATAGGAACACATAGAGGCAATTCAGAGGCGAGCTGCTAGATTTGTTATTGGTAGGTTCGAACAACAGGGATGTGTTACGGAGATGCTTGGGGAACTCAAATGGAAATCCCTGGAGGGAAGGGGACGTTCTTTTCGAGGAACATTATTGAGATAATGTAGAGAACAGAACGATTCTGTTACCTCCAACACACATTAGTAGTAAGGACCACGAAGACAAGATACCAGAAATTAGGGCTCATACGGAGGCATGTAAACAGCCGTTTCACTCGTTTTATTTCCGAGTGAAAGAGGAAAGGAAATGACTACCAGTGGTATGGAGTACCCTCCGCCACGCGCCGTAAGGTGGAGTGCGGAGTATCGATGAAGATGTAGATGTCGACGTATATGTAGATACTGCTGTAACTAACTGTACAGCATGATACACCTTTTGATCTTATAACGTTTTGTAACGTTGGTAAAGCATATTTTCTCGATGTAAGTCTATTGGTTTATTTCCATGTTTTTGGACCAATATTTATTCAAATGGTTCAAATGGCTCTGAGCACTATGGGACTTAACATCTGAGGCCATCAGTCCCCTAGAACTTAGAACGACTTAAACCTAACTAACCTAAGGACATCACACACATCCATGCGCGGTTTCAGACTGAAGCGCCTAGAACCGTTCGGCCACACTGGCCGGCTCCCAATATTTAATATGTAACGTTTATTCATCATCGTTTAATCTGAAAACCTATGCCTTTGCATTTACGACTTTCTTCCTAGAACGCTGATTATGATGTGTTTGTAAATGTGCCAACACCTTGTAGATAGAGGCGGCCTAAATGCACGCTATCCAACGCAGACGGGCGTGAATTCTGGAACAGGATAAGTAGTGAATTCTAATAAGAAAAGTATGCAGCTCCTCGAATACTTAACTTTATTCTATCCTTGTGGTACATCGCTCTTGATAATACAAATAAGACTATCTTCAGATACGGTTAATGGCGCCTTGCTAGGTCGTAGCCATGGACTTAGCTGAAGGCTATTCTAACTGTCTCTCGGCAAATGAGAGAAAGGCTTCGTCAGTGTAGTCGCTAGCAAAGTCGTCGTACAACTGGGACGAGTCCTATTCCGTATCTCGAGACCTGCCTTGTGGTGGCGCTCGGTCTGCGATCACAGTGGCGACACGCGGGTCCGACATGTACTAAATGGACCGCGGTCGATGTAAGCTACCACCTAGCAAGTGTGGTGTCTGGCGGTGACACCACAGATTATCGTATACTGAAGTGAGAAATGTCATGGGGTGCCTCTTAATATCGCGTTGGATTTCCTTTTGCCCGGCGTTGTGCACCAGTTCGACGTGGCATGGACTCGTCGTTCGAAGTCCCCTTCAGAGATAGTGGCGCTCGGTCTGCGATCACAGTGGCGACACGCGGGTCCGACATGTACTAAATGGACCGCGGTCGATGTAAGCTACCACCTAGCAAGTGTGGTGTCTGGCGGTGACACCACAGATTATCGTATACTGAAGTGAGAAATGTCATGGGGTGCCTCTTAATATCGCGTTGGATTTCCTTTTGCCCGGCGTTGTGCACCAGTTCGACGTGGCATGGACTCGTCGTTCGAAGTCCCCTTCAGAGATAGTGGCGCTCGGTCTGCGATCACAGTGGCGACACGCGGGTCCGACATGTACTAAATGGACCGCGGTCGATGTAAGCTACCACCTAGCAAGTGTGGTGTCTGGCGGTGACACCACAGATTATCGTATACTGAAGTGAGAAATGTCATGGGGTGCCTCTTAATATCGCGTTGGATTTCCTTTTGCCCGGCGTTGTGCACCAGTTCGACGTGGCATGGACTCGTCGTTCGAAGTCCCCTTCAGAGATAGTGGCGCTCGGTCTGCGATCACAGTGGCGACACGCGGGTCCGACATGTACTAAATGGACCGCGGTCGATGTAAGCTACCACCTAGCAAGTGTGGTGTCTGGCGGTGACACCACAGATTATCGTATACTGAAGTGAGAAATGTCATGGGGTGCCTCTTAATATCGCGTTGGATTTCCTTTTGCCCGGCGTTGTGCACCAGTTCGACGTGGCATGGACTCGTCGTTCGAAGTCCCCTTCAGAGATAGTGGCGCTCGGTCTGCGATCACAGTGGCGACACGCGGGTCCGACATGTACTAAATGGACCGCGGTCGATGTAAGCTACCACCTAGCAAGTGTGGTGTCTGGCGGTGACACCACAGATTATCGTATACTGAAGTGAGAAATGTCATGGGGTGCCTCTTAATATCGCGTTGGATTTCCTTTTGCCCGGCGTTGTGCACCAGTTCGACGTGGCATGGACTCGTCGTTCGAAGTCCCCTTCAGAGATAGTGGCGCTCGGTCTGCGATCACAGTGGCGACACGCGGGTCCGACATGTACTAAATGGACCGCGGTCGATGTAAGCTACCACCTAGCAAGTGTGGTGTCTGGCGGTGACACCACAGATTATCGTATACTGAAGTGAGAAATGTCATGGGGTGCCTCTTAATATCGCGTTGGATTTCCTTTTGCCCGGCGTTGTGCAGCAGTTCGACGTGGCATGGACTCGTCGTTCGAAGTCCCCTTCAGAGGTATTGAGCCATTCTGCCTCTATAGCCGTTAATAATTGCCAAGGTGTTGACGGTGCAGCTTTTGTGGACAAAATGATCTGACGATTACGTCCCATAAATGTTCAGTAGGATTGATAGGCGATATGGGAAGGCAGGGGCAAACCATTCGCTCGAACTATCAATAATGTTCGTTGCAGCAATCTCGAACAGTCGTGGTTTAGTGACATGAGTGACATGCCTCATAGTCATCCATAAAAATTCTGGCGTTTTTTCGGGACATGAACTTCACGAACGGCTGCAAATGATCTCTGTTGTATTCTCCAACAGTTTATTGAACGTAACTTATTTTACAATACAATAGCTGGCTGTACAATAGATGTAGATGTCCGTCGATCTAGCCGGAGATGTGGTTCCTCTCGGTCGGCTGGTACTTCGATCGATGGTGCAGTACAGCGGCTTCGGTGATATCTTCTCGGAGACTCTGCTATAGCGGTTGCCTTTAGCAGCGGACGAAGACTGGTCTGCCTTCGACCGGCTGGGCCAATAGAAACCCGGCGTAGGAATCCGTGGCCGGATATGTCACGGCGACCTGTGCAAGGAAAGGTTCCTATTAATTGACTGGAATCTTCGGCGTGTTTTCCTGATGTCTTCGCCTGTTTAGCTGTTGGTTTGTTTCCCTCATAGCGTGGCTGTTATGCGGTGCTGCCTGCCATGTAGGGGAACCCGATGGCAGACAGTACAGTCTCCAACTTGGACCCAGTCAATGATCGGTTCAGTTGGACCAGAGGACCCAGTCCCTTCAACACAGCACACACCATTATAGAGCCATCACCAGCTGGCACAGTTCCTTGATGGCAACTTGAGTCCACGGCTTCGCGGGGTCTGTGCCACACTCGAACCTTACCATCAGCTATTAGGAAGTGAAATCGGGACTTATCTGACCAGAACAAGGCTTCACAGTTGTCTAGGTTCATAAATGGCTCTGAGCACCATGGGACTTAACATCTGAGGTCATCAGTCCCCTAGAACTTAGAACTGCTTAAACCTAACTAACCTAAGGACATCACACACATCCATGCGCGGGGCAGGATTCGAACCTGCGACCGTAGACAGTCGTCTCGCGTCCAACCGATATGGTCAGGAGCTCAAAAGAGCCCCTACAGGCGATGTCGTGCTGTTAGCAAAGGAACTCGCGTCGGTCGACTGCTGCCACATCCCATTGATGCCAAATTTCGCCTCTCTGTCTAAAGGTACGTTCGCCGACGTCCTAATTGATTTCTGCGGTTATTTCACGCAGTGTTGGTTGTCTGTTGCCACTGAAAACTCTACGCAAATGTCGCTGCTCTCGGTCGTTAAGTGAAGGCCGTCGGCCGCTGCATTGTCCGTGTTGAGAGGTAATGCCTGAAATTTGATATACTCAGCACACTCTTGACACTGTGGATCTCGAAGTACTGAATTCCCTAACGATTTCCGATATGGTAAGTCCCACACGTCTAGGTCCAACTACCATTCCGTGTTCAAGTCTGTTGATTCCCATCATGTGGCCATAAACCCGCCGGAAACCTTTTCATATGAATCGCATGAGTACAAATGACAACTACGCCAATGAACTGTCTTTTTATACTTGTGTGCGCGACATATCGCCTTCCGTATTTGTGCATATCAATATCCCATGACTTTCGGCACCTCAATGTATGTGGCTAATTATATTTTCACTTATCAGTTATCACCAGAGAAATATGTGAACAGTTAGTTAGTAGTGAGCGGCAGAGAAGACGAGTCGAAATGTAATTAGTCTCCGTTGTACCTATTTGGGCTAAATGTACCAGGGAGTGTTGAAAAATTGTTTTGTGGTTACTTAAGAGAGTAGAACACGTACTACGAGTATATTAGCTGTAAATGCTGCTTAATTTTAACGCAGTTACATTTATACCAGATTACATTATTTTGAGATCAAATATTCAAATGCGTGTGAAATCTTATGGGACTTAGCTGCTAAGGTCATCAGTCCCTAAGCTTCCACACTACGTAACCTAAATTATCCTAAGGACAAACACACACACACCCATGCGCGAGGGAGGACTCGAACCTCCGCCGGGACCAGCCGCACAGACCATGACTGTAGCGTCTCAAACCGCTCGGGTAATGCCGCGCGGCTATTTTGAGATCACAACATCGTTATTGATGATTTTTTTGGAGGAAGTGCGACTGAACATTGAAACCAAAAACCAAATTGATGTATTGTTTTTAACACTTTAAAGGTCCAGGCAGCCTGTCGGGGAAATCATACCCCGTTTATTTTCATGACAACGAGCCGCAGCAGCAACTAGAGCAAGAACCAAAAAATGAGTATTATTTTCAAATATTGACGTTTCAAAACGTTCAGTGTTAACAAAACAGTTCTTGTGCCCATGCCCTACAATTTATCTTAATCAGCTGTACGCCTGGTAGCCACCGACAGAATTGTGACTGTTGTTTTACTACAGCACTTATTCAAAAACAGTTCAACTGTAGGCTGGACAGGGTAGTTTTAGAAATTCGAACATAAAATCTTTCCCAGATCAATATTTATTGATACACTTCCATATATACAAACGCGATCATTTTAATTTCCTAAAAAAAAAAAGAACGGTGGACTCGGAGTAAGTGACTACTGTTGATACGGCGACTAAAGCATTTCCACGCAGTCGCAGTCGGTGGAAGTCAACAGGCACACCTCAGAGCACTGTTGTGAAGATTTTACACGAACCACTGCATTTTCATGCTGAAAACGGCAACTCCTGCTGCAAGCTTAGGTTCAGACGTACTCCTTTTGCAAGTAATATGCTGGAACTAGTCACTGTAGACAATGACTACATTCATAAGGTATTTTTTTCCTGATGCTGGCAAAGACACAGAGATAAATTAAGTATCAACTAGACATTGTACTCGCAATAAGTGGAGCACCTGTGGAAGTATACCCATCAAAAACTTTACCATTTAAGCTAACATTTGTTATACATAGCATAACTGTATACTGCGTAGTTCCTTTGACACGATTGTTAGTAATAGGGGAAAGATTTTGTGCGTATTGTGTATTACGAGAAGCATAGAATGAAATGTGGAAAGTTGTAACACAAGAAGTTTCCAGAGGCGTTTAGAACACGTATCGAAATCCCTACAGCGGTCCAGCCCAGTCCCCATACAAAGAGAGGGGGTAAAATGAAACTACTATCGGGTTTCTTAAACGAACTGAGTGGTAGTAGGAACTGGGCTGCACACCCCTTCATTAAAAAGATGAATTTAATTCATGTAGTTATGCATTAAAGGTAATTTTTTCAAGCCATCTGTAACCGTAGGTAGCTCACGTGAGCACGGGACTGTCAGACAGTGCGGACGGAGAAGTTTGTGCATTCACCTATCAGTTAATTCACAAATTCCGCAAAATAGCGTAGAATTCCAATGGTCGCTGGATTCAAAAATTCACGCTGAGGCGACGGTTGCGCGGAGGGTCACCGGCCTCTCTGATGGGTAGACGCCAGACGCCACCCCCAGTAATGCCAACCGGTGCGTGGGCGGGTAGAAATTCTAAGCGGCAGTCAGCATTTCCGCCCCTGATTACGTTGGCACTAGGGACCTTTTGCTTTCGGAAGAAGCATACAGCGAGCGAGGACTCGAGATTGCAAGCCTGGTGAGAGTCGTCCTCTCGCAATCAGTTCGTGACAATCCTTGGTAGGCTCGTTTCGTGGCAGTAGGCCTACGTTGAGGGTTTTCTTTCGTGGCCAGCAGTCGCGCGGCAGTATACAACATTTTACGCAGCATGTGTTCGTTTCCACCGCCTTGGAAGAAATAAGCATCATTACGCACAGCTTTTACCAAGTTATTAGCGGTAGAAATGCTCATGGCTAAGTCGACCTTGTTAAAGATGTAAATATTCGCTTTTGGACTGCAAGGAAGCAGCCTCCCGCTTTTATCAGTAATAAATCTGTAATCTTCGTCCTGCTGCCCCTGTCTGTGCGCTTGCCACGTGGTTCCACATATGGCTCTTTACCATAACTTGCGATGCAAATCAAGGAGTTCATCTCTTTTAAGCTGCATCAAAACTCTCTCTAGCGACTGGAATAGTTATCATAACCTTTGTTCGTATTTTATGCCTTTCCGGGTAATTTTGGCTTGGCCCACAGCAAGCGTGGGAAACACCTGTAGAGGCCGATATTGGGGGCTGGCTAATTATAATCTATTTGCATCGAGACTGCCTCTCATTTCAATGTGTGTATGAAAATATATCTGTTTTCCTTTCAGCTGTCTGATAATTGTGTACAGTTTCCCTCTGCTCTCTTCATCAACCAATTAATTTCAACCAGCAATCGAAATCCCTGCAGTACGCAAAGGAGGATCCGACGTCCCCACGATCCGGAGAGCAGTAGATCACCAGGTCAGGTTCTTCTGATCGGATGGTAGGAAAGACGGTGACACGCAGAACTCATATATATCCTTCGTTTCGATCCCTCCGAATCCAAAGCAAACGAGCAAGCTATAAACTGATTTTCTGTTACAAACACTAGAATTACGCGATTGTTCTCTTCACAACTGGTCCAACAGCTATGAAATAGTGGTTAAATGAAGACTTTTTCGTTGGAGCTGTAACTTTGTGTAATACTTTTATTTGCTACTGGCCAAATGCAACGTTTTTTCATTATCAGGCATTGGCTATTAGCACAAAACGATCAGATGTGAATCAGATGCTAGTTTTGAGTTAAAACATAAATACTGGTAACAAAGTCCCAAGAAATATGTTGATAATAACATTAAAAACGTATTCATCACATGAAAATAGTTTCCTGTTTTAGACTACAAATGAGGTCAAAAAATTAAGTTGACGAAAGAGTGCCACAATAACAAACGTAATGCAATGCCAGATACACGTTGTAAAAGATTGGACAAAGAAATACAAAAAAACTATAAAAACAAACACCGGCGCCATATTTTTCGCAAGGAAGAGACTAATTATGCGCGACTAACTGGAAATAAATGGTTAGCGCACCTAATGACAGAGGACAGTGAAATCATTTTGAACAAAACTCTAACATTCACTCCCGAGATTGAAGAAAAGAGGAGGGACGCAGTGAAAGTAGTTAGCGTTCTAATTGCATTATACTGAACTAAGGAATTAAATACTTGAACATAAGTAGTATAGAGCCACAGCGCAATCTACATTAATGTTTGAAGCATCTTCGTGGGGGAGAACGTACCCCACAAACATAAGACCCCTGCAAGTATTACGGAACAAACATGTGAGGTAGACCCGGAATGCCTTCAGGTGGGCTTGAGTTACAGGGATAGGCAATTAAATATAACAAAAATATTTAGAGGGAAAATATACGAAGATGTAAAGACATTTTCACAAAAATTGGTACAAGAAACGTAATCAGATACGGGAAGTTGGAAGGGTCTGTTCTGAAAGATGACACAAATAAAAGGTGCCACGAACAATAACAGAGGGAATACCTGGAAAATTAAAATACACATTCTCGCATACATACAACCATACATAAGATCTAGTGCGACCTGCTCTATCGCATAGACTTTTCTTGTGCAGTTCCAGCACGTGGCGTAGCCACGAGATTGCCTTCTCCAGGACCAGAAACGATGAGAGAAAATTAGTTTGGATAATGTATTCAGAACGCTGGCAAGATAATTAGTCGGTTGGTACCCAGAATTGGCCTGTCAGTCCATTAATAGAAGAATTCACTAATTAAAACGTGATCCGAACATGTAGTCTAATTTACTACGATCAGTAAACCACACAGTAGTCATACCTTCAAGGCAGATTATGGGATGGAGGGAGCTAAATAATTTCCCTTTTTCATATAACTTAGTGTTATAATTCGTCAAGACGGGGGGCTGCCTTGACTTGTACAGTCCTTCGGTTCAAACACTTCCGGCAGAGACGCGGTCACCTAGGAACGCCTGTAGAGTGTGTCGTGGACGAGTTGGCGCTCATAAGGGCGGGAAACCTAAACTTCAGACGACCGAGTCTCGCCTCAAGGCCGTGCCCCATAACACCCAACTTTTCCCCCCTCCGGTTAAGTTTGTACGGGGAACAGCAATGTGTGGAGCTGCTCTTGTTAACGAAAATCCGAGGATACCTGCTCTCACCCCAGTCTTCCTTCGGAGATGTAAGAAGTGCCGCCTCGCAATCAGCAGTGAGGCGAAAGTAGCCCCCATTTTAGGCCAGATTGCCTCTCAACACGTAGAAGCAGTCTCGCGTATCTTTCAGTAGTCACCGTGCTTAATGAACGCCATTCGGCTTATTGGAGCTACTAAAGACTTGCGACCTCTGCTCCTGCTTTGCCTCGGCTTTCGAGGTAAGTCGGTAATATGATCGAGGTAAAGTTTACGCTAGCACTCTCACTCTCTGTCTAGAGTCCAATTCTCAGTTCTATTGCTTCTCAGCGTTTCGTGTTTTTATCTCCTGGCCTACGGCTGGACAAACGCTCGTCATTTACGTTGACGTTCATGTTGATACATTCTGTTTGTTTCTAACAGGGTTGCCTCTTTTTCTGGTACTATGGATACAATGTACACTGACGGAGTTGTGCGACATAAACGAAAATTGGTAAGCGTGTGTCCACATCTGAAGGATAGTGTCTATTTAGATTTCGCGCCGGTGGAGTAGGTATGGCGCTGGTAGCGCAACTATGAAGAAATATCGGGTTTGCTTTAAATACACTCTGCAATGGTCGTGAACGTTAGTTAACTATGAGGTAGGACTTCACGGGTTACTCAAGAATGAAACTTCCTGGCAGATTAAAACTGTGTGCCCGACCGAGACTCGAACTCGGGACCTTTGCCTTTCGCGGGCAAGTCCTCTACCAACTGAGCTACCGAAGCACGACTCACGCCCGATACTCACAGCTTTACTTCTGCCAGTACCTCGTCTCCTACCTTCCAAACTTTACAGAAGCTCGTAAAGTCTCGGTCGGGCACACAGTTTTAATCTGCCAGGAAGTTTCATATCAGCACACACCCCGCAGACTCGGTCGGGCACACAGTTTTAATCTGCCAGGAAGTTTCATATCAGCACACACTCCGCTGCAGGGTGAAAATCTCATTCAGCAATCGTCCCCCAGGATGTGGCTAAGCCATGTCTCCGCAATATCCTTTCTTTCAGGAGTGCTAGTTCTGCAAGGTTCGCAGGAGAGCTTCTGTAAAGTTTGGAAGGTAGGAGACGAGGTACTGGCAGAAGTAAAGCTGTGAGTACCGGGCGTGAGTCGTGCTTCGGTAGCTCAGTTGGTAGAGCACTTGCCCGCGAAAGGCAAAGGTCCCGAGTTCGAGTCTCGGTCGGGCACACAGTTTTAATCTGCCAGGAAGTTTCACATCAGCGCACACTCCGCTGCAGAGTGAAAAATCTCATTCTACTCAAGAATGCCTTTAAGGCAACAAGACGACATTATCAAAATCTCACTGAGATTGAATGAGGTCGTGTAATACGGTTACGGGAAGCTGGATGTTGCTTCTACGATATTGCAGAAAGACTTGGTAGGTTTGTAGCTACTGTACTGATTGTTGGCATCAGTGGTCAAGAGAATGTAGAGTGGCAAGAAAATCGGGCTCCGGGCAGCCTCGTGGCACTTCCGAGAGGGAAGACCATAGTGTTCAGCGTATGGCTCTGGTGCATCGTATTGCACCTGCAGCAGCAGTTTGAGAAGAAGCTGACTCCCACATGACACGAAAACTGTTGCAAATCGGTTACTTCAAAGGAAACTCCGAACCATACGCCCTGTAACATGCATTCCACTAAGCCCAAACCACTGCCACTTGCGACTTCAGTGGTTCAAAATGGTTCAAATGGCTCTGAGCACTATGGGACTTAACATCTATGGTCATCAGTCCCCTAGAACTTAGAACTACTTAAACCTAACTAACCTAAGGTCAGCATACAACACCCAGCCATCACGAGGCAGAGAAAATCCCTGACCCCGCCGGGAATCGAAAGCGGGAACCCGGGCGTGGGAAGCGAGAACGCTACCGCACGACCACGAGATGCGGGCACTTCAGTGGTGTCAAGCGAGAACTTATTGGAGTGCACGGTGTAGGTCTGTGGAGTTTTCCGATGAAAGCGCGTTCTGCTTCGGTGCCAGTGATCGCCGTGTGTTGGTTAGAAGGAGACCAGTTGATGGCTGCAACCAACCTGCTTGCATGCTAGACACAACAGACATACAACCAGAGTTACGGTCTGAGGTGCGGTTCCGTGTGACAGCAGAAGCTCTCTTATCGTCACCCCACGCATCCAAACTACAAATTTGTAGGTCAGTCTGGTGATTCGACCTGCTGTGCTGCCATTCATGAACAGCATTTCGTGGGTATTTTCCAACAGGATAACGCTCACCCACATACTGCTGTTGCAACTCAACATGCTCTAATTAAAGTCGATATATTCCCTTGGTCTGCTCGGTCAATCGTCCGACGGCAGTACGAGCGACATCCACAAACAGCATTAACTGTTCCTGTATACACCTATGATCTTGAAATGTTAATCACTTAAATATTTCACCAAGACAAATGTATTGCCAAAATTTTATTATCCTACGTTAATTTTTTTTTTTTTGGTTTTACGATCTTTTGCCCAGTGTATCTGCATTTTAACTTATAAAACAGGCCTCGCATTTTATAAAACATTTCCCTGTCCGCATTCAACTGAAATCCTTTCAACAACTAGGCAACTACATCACCTGCAAGTAGGTGAAGAGTCCGACGGTCAACGGGCAGTATATTAGCAGTGAGTGTTACAATTTACACGTAAGGAATACATTTTTAAAGTCATTAGATATGTATTATCTAAGACTTAAAGTGTTTTCTCTATTAGTTATAAATAAATAACATTGTTGTGATGGAAATGATGTTTGAAACCTGAAATCTAAATGTAGTACTCTGAATTCTGTAGCGCAAATGAATTTAACTTTGTCCTCGAGTATGAGCGTGATCAAATCCTGTCACAAATTGGGCTACCGTCACAGGTTCGAATCCTGCCTCGGGAATGAATGTGTGTTATGTCCTTAGGTTTAAGCAGTTCTAAGTCTAGGGCACTGATGACCTCAGATGTTAAGTCCCATAGTGCTTATAGCCATTTGAACTATTTGTCACAAATTCCATACTCATTACTGGTGGAACTTTAATAACGTAGAGTTAAGTACACTCTTAATGCCTTTCAATGAATTTATTATGTTCCATTGTGACGAATGTAATGAAATAACAGCAAGCAACCTTACGTCGTTCCAGCGATGTTATTCTACGGCGAATATGAAAGGAGGTTGAGCAGTGCCTTAGTTACGGGCGCCTGCAATTAATTCAGAGTCTCTTTCCGCATTTACAGGATGAGGGGGGGTCCACATGTGTGGTAGTACGACTCACGGCGCTTAATCTTCAGCATTCTTCCCTAGCATGACATTTCGAAAGCTTCCATTGTCTTCTTGTCTAAATTATTTATCGTCTGTGTTTCACTTCCATACCTAGCTACACTCCATACAAATACTTTCAGGAAGGACTTCCTGACCCTTAAACCTATACTCGATGTTAACAAATTTCTCTTCTTCAGAAACGCTTTCCTTGCCATAGCCAGTCTACATTTTAATCCTCTCCACTTCGACCATTATCAGTTATTTTGCTTCCCAAATAGCAACACACATTTACTACTTTAAGTGTCTCATTTCCTAAACTAATTCCCTCAGCATCACCCGATTTAATTCGACTACGTTCCATGATCCTCGTTTTGTTTTTGTTGATGTTCATATTATACCCTCCTTTCAACACACTGTCCAATCAGTTCAGCTGCTCTTCCAGATCCTTTGCTGTCGGCAAACCTTAAAGGTATTATTATTTCTCCATGGATTTTAATTCTTACTTCAACTTTTTTGTTTCCTATACTGCTTGCTCAATGTACAGATTGAAACAGTGGAGATAGGCTACAAGCCTGTCTCACTCCCTTCTCAACCACTGCTTCCCTTTCATGCCCCTCAACTGTTATAACTGCCATTTGGTTTCTGTACAAATTGTAAATAGCCTTTCGTTGTATTTGGCCCCAAACACCTACAGAATTTGAAAGAGAGTATTCCAACCAACATTGTCAAAAGTTTTCTCTAAGTCTACAAATGCTAGAAAAGTAGGTTTGCCTTTCCGTAACCTATCTTCTAAGATACGTCGTAGGGTCATTATTGCCTCGCATGTTCCAGCATTGCTACGGAATCCAAACTATCTTCCCCGAGGTCGGTTTCAACCATTTTTTTCCATTCGTGTATAAAGAATTCGTATTAGTATTTTGCAGCTGTGACTTATTAAACTGATAGTTCGGTAATTTTGACACATGTCAGCACATGCTTTCTTTGGGATTGGAATTATTACATTATTCTTGAAGTCTAAGGGTATTTCGTCTGTCTCATACATCTTGCTCACCAATTTGTTTACGTTGTGCTGTTAAAATTCATAATACTGTTAGGTAAAATTTACACAAAAGCCAGTTTTACAATTTGCAAGTACGTACTCGACTAAGCCAGTGCTGTAATCAGGTCAGTCATTGAAGACCAAAAAGTTCGAATGTGCGAAATAAATCGTGCAGTCGCAAATTTTGGTACGGTGGTACGAGGGAGTAGTGGTAAATTTGAGAAATAACTCGAGAAATAGGGCCTCTAGCGACACTTTATCCCAGCACAAAATTTAACTGCATTAAATTTACTACAGAAAGATCCTGCTCAGTTTTTCCGTTACACTATAGTTAGCGCATAGCGAGTGAGAGAATGTGAGAATCTTGTGCGTGGTTTTTTGAGGACGATATGAAACACTGCGGGCTGCATAAAGCGACATCTGTAGGAGCGGCTCTATCACCCTGTATCCCTGCGTTGTAGATAAGGAAACATTGCATGTAATGTTCTGATAACTTAGCTTTTCTACTTCCGCTTCGTTGCTGTATCATGTAGTCAAAGAGACCTTTTACTGAATGAACGGCGTGCATTTTCCTTGTTTTTCCATGTGTTTGCCGTCAACTCCAGAAAGTTATGTTACTCCGGGTATTTGCACTGTGTGCTAGAACAGGGGTCTCAAAGACAGTCTGGTTTCACATTTTTGTTAACTTTTTGTTTATATGAAGGCTAAACTGTGATATGGTCTTGAACATATCTTGATGACAAGAGAATTACTGCATAAAAACGTGTTTGGAGCTCTTTACAAATGCTGCTAAACGTAACTTCATAGCTGTTACAACGCATCTAACTGATTCTTCCTTTGTGAGGTGTGCATGTCTACATAACAATGAATGAGTTGCACCGTGGGGCGCAAGTCGCTTGAACGTGCACTAAAAATCGTTAAATCGTGGACAAACTCTGTTTCGTGCCTTCGTTAGAGGAGCTATGCCCTCTGCGGCGCGCATCGTTTCTCTCTGGACTTTGCAAAAATGCTAGGATGGAAACGAAGTAACTCACTCTGGTGTTAATTGTTCGACTAGGTGGACGTGTACCTAATTCTGTACGGCGCTAATAGAATGTACTGCTGAAAGTCAGTCGTCTTGTGAATTTGAAATTCTAAGAGTTAATGAAATATAAGAGCCGAAATAAGTTAAATACGAACGCTAATTACTACTGCATAAGAAGAATATGGAAAATATATCATTGTTTGCTTTGAAAAAGTAATTACGATATTTTTTCCCAGTGTTACTGTATGTGGACGTTCGGACGGATGGACTTTGGTAGAAAATCCAAGAGTTTGCGCACGGTCAGAACTCTGCTGGCAGAAATTTCCCTTGGACGGATAATACTACCAAATTCCAATCTCTAACAGAGTCATTGCACAGACAACTTCCGAATGTTCTGCTGTGAGAAATCTAATTTCCTCTCGAATTGTAGCCTGAGGCGAACTCATTAGCGGGACGTCGGGCAGCAGAAGAGCAATTTCGCCGAGTTTCAGAGAGCAAATACCATAAGTAACGGCCACTTAATAAACGCACCTATAACTACAGAAACATTGCCTGAATACGTGGGATATTACCTTGATACGGCCGTTAAATTCCAGGTAACAGTACTCAAACAACATCAGTTTGATTCCAAAGAATTATGTATTATGTAACGAAGAAAGTTACAAGGAAGGCAGTCACGTTGTTTAACGTCCACCTTATAGCTAAGCTACATCTGCTTGATAGTTCTTTTATTTTGTTTCTGGAGATGTTAGCTTCGAGAAGCAGATGAAATAGTTGAAACTGAAGAAAGCTCCAGCGCCCTATAGAATCACTCCCAGATTCCACACCAAATTCGCTGCTGAGTCAGCCACTCTTCTAACTATAATCTGTCGTAGATTCCTCGAACAGAAAACCGTGTCCAGTATCTAGAAAAAAAGCACAGGTCACTCACCGAACTGCCATCCAATATCATTGACATCAGTTTGCTACGGAATCTTAGAACATAATCTGAGCTCAAATGTAACGAAGTATCTCGAAGAGAACGACCCTCTCCAGGCCAACCAGCGCGGATACCGAAAACCCAGCTCGCACTTTTCTCTTATGAGATACTGAAACCCATGGATCAAGGTAGTCAGGTATACTCAGTATTTCGCGGCTTCCGGAAAGCATTGGCCTCAGTACCAGATCTACGATCATTATCAGAAGTACGATGGTGTGGGGTACCAAACGTAATTTGTGATTGGACTGGAGGGTCTTAGACAGATGTAAAAGTAACTTCGGTAGAAATGTATTGCAAACCCTTGCTGTTCATGTTGTGTAGTAACGACCTTCTGGACAATTTAATAGCAAACTCGGGCTTCCTGCGTATGATGTATTCATCTATAATGAAGTACTGTCTGTAAGTATCAGCAAGAATATTCAGTAAAATCTTGGTGAGATTTCAAAATGATGAAGGATCGGCTGCTTGCTGTAAATATTCAGAAACGTAAAGTTGTGCACTTCACAAAACTTAATATCCTGTGACTATTACTTCACTGAGTCACATCTGGAATCGGTCAATTCGTACACATACCTGGTCGCAACACTCTGAAGGACTTTGAAATGGTGCGACAACATAGTCTCAGTTGTAGGTGAGGCAGGTGACAGACTACGGATTATTGGTGGAAAGCTAGCCTACAAACTTTCAGGAACCAGCTTCAGTCGGATAACTCTATAGTCAGTTTTCTAGTGGTCGCTTTTTCCATCCCGTGTGCAGCTTAATGGTAGACCGTTGTGGATAGTATTATGTTGTTCCGTATAAGGTAAGGAATGAGAAAAATGATGGTGAAAATGCCACACAAGTGGCCGGGAGGGGGAGGGGTGGGGAAAAATGATGAGTCATCGTTCACTTAAACCGTGATAACTTCGCTCCTAAACATTCGATTTTAATTTCCATTTCTTAACTAATACGTTCTGTGCTATGTTATTGGTATCTTTTAAGTAAGTGTAGCCGTTCTGGTTAACATTTCAAAAAAGTCTCTGTCAGTCAGTATGTCTGTCAGTGCACGTGTAAGTTTGGTTTCTAAATTAAATTATAATCCATATTTGATTATAAATATTCATTTAACATTGTACCGTTTTCTCACACATGGACATTTTCGTTTAAGGTAGCAGAAAAGCGAGGAAATGAATGAAAGCTTGTTGTCACATTGCAAAACGAGATTCTCCAGTCAGAGGGAAACGAAGACGGTACTGTGAAATATGCGTGATTTTTAATACGAAAGGAAGCGAGAAGGTGGCTGAATATCCCTGGAAAAATACCTACCAAAACCTCTCAGGAACTATAACTAACTGCTCCCAGTGTGGATGTACAAAGCGCCAGTTACTTCTTGATTTGTTACACGGTCATGTTTCTGTTAGAAGCCTGAACGAAATGCTAAACAGATGGAATATTAGCTGCTACAAGAATTTCATTCATAGAAAAAGGCTAAAACTATGTGAGAAAGCTTTCTGATAAAAGAAGATGAAGAAGTAACGTAAAGAAAGGATCTCTAAACCTTTTATGCGACATCAAACTTCGCAACGTGATAAACAGATCTGTTTCTTCTGTAATTCCAAAACAACTACAAAAGACCAGGTGCACTATGTTCGTTATGATGAAGGAGGGGCTAATCAGAGAAAGGCCGTTGAGTTGAATGGATTGTGATACTGAATGAGGCAATCAGTCCTACAGATGCGCACACGATTGATGTGTTGAATCATGTTGTATGCTGGGCCAAAAATGTTAACACACGTCATATGCAAACAAAAGGTATGGCCAGAAGAAAAATATAAGTCAGCGGCAACAGTGGCTTCAAATATTGAATTTATGAGTTTGGTAGAGGAGTTTCTTGCGGGAAGGTACGCCACATGTATGGCTGACCAATACAACACTTGCACTGCTGAGCCAAAACATTATGATCACCTGCTCAATATCTTCTTTGTCCGTCTTTGGAACGAAATACATTACTTATTCTTCGTATCAGGACTCCGACAGTTTGTTGGTAGGTTTGTGGAGGTATATGGCATGTAACTCGCGTAAATAACTGGCTGCTGATTTTCGTAATCGGTGATAGCGCGCGATAGCGACCCACAAGTGTTCCATAGAATTTACAGCAGGAGAATTAGGTCGCCGGGACATCGACGTGAGTGTACTACAATGCTCCTCAAACAACTGTACGAGGTGCATTCAAGTTCTAAGGCCTCCGATTTTTTTTTTCTCCGGACTGGAAAGAGATAGAAACATGCGCATTGTTTTAAAATGATGCCACGTTCATTGTCAATACATTCCAGAAATGGCAGCACCGTACGGCAGATGGAATCTTACCGCCAGTGGCGAGAATGAGAACTGTTTTAAATACTTAAAACGGCGACGTTTTCCTTACTTGAACAGCGTGCAATCATTCGTTTTCTGAATTTGCGTGGTGTGAAACCAATTGAAATTCATGGACAGTTGAAGGAGACATGTGGTGATGGAATTATTGATGTGTCGAATGTGCGTTCGTGGGTGCAACAGTTTAATGAAAGCAGAACATCGTGTGACAACAAACCGAAACAACCTCGAGCTTGCACAAGCCGGTCTGATGACATGATCGAGAAAGTGGAGAGAATTGCTTTGGGGGATCGCCGAATGACTGTTGAACAGATCGCCTCCAGAGTTGGCATTTCTGTGGGTTCTGTGCACACAATCCTGCATGACGACCTGAAAATGCGAAAAGTGTCATCCAGGTGGGTGCTACGAATGCTGACGGATGACCACACGGCTGCCCGTGGGGCATGTTGCCAAGCAATGTTGACGTGCAACGACAGCATGAATGGGACTTTCTTTTCGTCGGTTGTGACAATGGATGAGACGTGGATGCTATTTTTCAATCCAGAAACAAAGCGCCAGTCAGCTCAATGGGAGCACACAGATTCACCGCCACCAAAAAATTTCGGGTAACCGCCAGTGCTGAAAAAATGATGGTGTCCATGTTCTGGGACAGCGAGGTCGTAATCCTTACCCATTGCGTTCCAAAGGGCACTACGGTAACAGGTGCATCCTACGAAAATGTTTTGGAGATCAAATTCCTTCCTGCACTGCAACAAAAACGTCCGGTAAGGGCTGCGCGTTTGCTGTTTCACCAAGACAACGCACCCGCACATAGAACTAACGTTACGCAACAGTTTCTTCGTGATAACAACTTTGAAGTGATTCCTCATGCTCCCTACTCACCTGATCTGGCTCCTAGTGACTTTTTCCAACAATGAAAGACAATCTCCGTGGACGCACATTCACCAGCCGTGCTGCTATTGCCTCAGCGATTTTCCAGTTGTCAAAACAGACTCCTAATGAAGACTTCGCCGCTGCCATGGAATCATGGCGTCAGCGTTGTGAAAAATGTGTACGTCTGCAGGGCGATTACGTCGAGAAGTACCGCCAATTTCATCGATTTCGGGTGAGTAGTTAATTAGAAAAAAAATTGGAGGTCTTAGAACTTGAATGCACCTCGTAGTACGGTTCTGGTTCCGAGACACGGACAAATATACTGCTCAAAGATGATATCGCCCCCGGGGAAGACATCAAGAACGAAGAGACGCAGGTGGTTCACAGTTGTCAGCGTGTCTTCGATTACTACCACAGATCCCAAGCAACGGCGCGCTGCGCATTTCGTGCCTCCGTTCACCCCGCTCACGGCGTTTGTGAAGACGACCAGCGACCTAATGTGGCAAAACTGTGACTCACCCGAAGAGCCGACACGTTTCGATTAATCGACGGTCGAATCCCGTGTCTACTGCAATAATAATTGACGATGTCGTTGAGTCAACGTGTGAACACGTCTGCTGCGGATCTCCATGTTCATCAATGTACGCTTAACGGCGTGCTCCGAAACACTTGTGCGTGCACCAGCTTTGTACTCTTTCGGCAGGGATGCCACAGATCACCATGTGTCCTACTTTCCAGAGCAGACAAGCCTCCGAACCCCAAGTTTCGTCAAAAGCACCAAGTGGTAGTTTCATTGCCCTTCTACCTTTTTCCGTAAATGCTCACGACAGTGGCACGCCAGCATTCGACAAGCTTCGCCGTTTTCGGGATACTCGTTCACAGGCTATGCGTAATAATAACCTGCCCTTCCTCAAAGTCGCTTGTCTCAATGGATTTACCCCATTTGCAGCCTATATCTTCGCTAGGTTGGTCACCCGTCAGTGTCTGCTCCGCTTACACACTTTTGTTATGGCTTTACGTGCCTGCAACGCCAGCAGGCAGCATGCAACGTTGCGTTGGTCAGTTTCCATAATGTTTTGGCTGGTCAGTGTATTTAAATGTGTGTCATTCCAGCCAGCCGAAGTTGTCGTGCGGTTAAAGGCGCTGCAGTCTGGAACCGCAAGACCGCTACCGTCGCAGGTTCGAATCCTGCCTCGGGCATGGATGTTTGTGATGTCCTTAGGTTAGTTAGGTTTAACTAGTTCTAAGTTCTAGGGGACTAATGACCTCAGCAGTTGAGTCCCATAGAGCTCAGAGCCATTTGAACCATTTTTACTTGTGTCATTCCAAAGAACTGGAGCCATCTTCGAAGGACAAATTCCCGAAATAATATTTTTCCTCCAAAACGGAGTAATGAATGTGGAAGGGTTTGTCTTAAAGGTACGAAATATGGAGCTGTTTCAAATCTTTAAGAAGACATCATTGTTGAAGATATTGAATTGCTTTTTGCAGCTACTAAAGTAATACGAAAATCTACATTCAATTTTAATGAAATTTTGAAAGTAGATTCAGATAAAACACCGCAACAGCTTTGGATTTTTTCCGAATGGTATCTTCTTGGAAGAAGTTGCGTAACTACAGAGAGAAAAATAATTAATGAAATTTATCAGACATGTTACATGTTTATCAGATAAAAGCAAACACACTCGATAACTTCCACTGCAAGTTTCCACTGGCCTGGTTATACACTCCTGGAAATGGAAAAAAGAACACATTGACACCGGTGTGTCAGACCCACCATACTTGCTCCGGACACTGCGAGAGGGCTGTACAAGCAATGATCACACGCACGGCACAGCGGACACACCAGGAACCGCGGTGTTGGCCGTCGAATGGCGCTAGCTGCGCAGCATTTGTGCACAGCCGCCGTCAGTGTCAGCCAGTTTGCCGTGGCATACGGAGCTCCATCGCAGTCTTTAACACTGGTAGCATGCCGCGACAGCGTGGACGTGAACCGTATGTGCAGTTGACGGACTTTGAGCGAGGGCGTATAATGGGCATGCGGGAGGCCGGGTGGACGTACCGCCGAATTGCTCAACACGTGGGACGTGAGGTCTCCACAGTACATCGATGTTGTCGCCAGTGGTCGGCGGAAGGTGCACGTGCCCGTCGACCTGGGACCGGACCGCAGCGACGTACGGATGCACGCCAAGACCGTAGGATCCTACGCAGTGTCGTAGGGAACCGCACCGCCACTTCCCAGCAAATTAGGGACACTGTTGCTCCTGGGGTATCGGCGAGGACCATTCGCAACCGTCTCCATGAAGCTGGGCTACGGTCCCGCACACCGTTAGGCCGTCTTCCGCTCACGCCCCAACATCGTGCAGCCCGCCTCCAGTGGTGTCGCGACAGGCGTGAATGGAGGGACGAATGGAGACGTGTCGTCTTCAGCGATGAGAGTCGCTTCTGCCTTGGTGCCAATGATGGTCGTATGCGTGTTTGGCGCCGTGCAGGTGAGCGCCACAATCAGGACTGCATACGACCGAGGCACACAGGGCCAACACCCGGCATCATGGTGTGGGGAGCGATCTCCTACACTGGCCGTACACCACTGGTGATCGTCGAGGGGACACTGAATAGTGCACGGTACATCCAAACCGTCATCGAACCCATCGTTCTACCATTCCTAGACCGGCAAGGGAACTTGCTGTTCCAACAGGACAATGCACGTCCGCTTGTATCCCGTGCCACCCAACGTGCTCTAGAAGGTGTAAGTCAACTACCCTGGCCAGCAAGATCTCCGGATCTGTCCCCCATTGAGCATGTTTGGGACTGGATGAAGCGTCGTCTCACGCAGTCTGCACGTCCAGCACGAACGCTGCTCCAACTGAGGCGCCAGGTGGAAATGGCATGGCAAGCCGTTCCACAGGACTACATCCAGCATCTCTACGATCGTCTCCATGGGAGAATAGCAGCCTGCATTGCTGCGAAAGGTGGATATACACTGTACTAGTGCCGACATTGTGCATGCTCTGTTGCCTGTGTCTATGTGCCTGTGGTTCTGTCAGTGTGATCATGTGATGTATCTGACCCCAGGAATGTGTCAATAAAGTTTCCCCTTCTTGGGACAATGAATTCACGGTGTTCTTACTTCAATTTCCAGGAGTGTATATCAGTTGACAGGGAGCTCGAACCTTGTACGTTTCTTACATAGCACTTGAATTTCAATGCACTATGCAATTTTTAAAATAAATCGAAATGGAAGGTTTATCTGCCGCCAGATGTGATTCAAGTAAGATTTATTCATTTCACCATGAATAATATAGACTTTCAAGTACGCCGAATCGGAAAACACACTTCATGGGACAGTCATAGGCGCGTACCAGAAAAATGAAGATGATGTGCAAGAAGGTCTCTTACTGTGTCCTGATGCTGAAAAAATTATTGTTTCTGAAGGTAAATATACATTGATTGTGCTACCTCCAAGAACACTAAACCAAAGAGCCGTACAATGAATGCTCAGTCCCTTCTTCAGAAAAACACCGTTGTTTCAGAGAAGCAACAATCCAATACAGAGCATGGATGATTACAGGAAATGCTTTTCTCGGTTTCAGTAACGATACAGCATCCAAACAAGTTTAATTAACTTGTTCTGTACATAACTCAATCATGTTTCATATCAAACAAAAAACATGTGTATCTGTCTTGAATCTTCTTCCGGTTACACCAATTGAAATTTATGTTCAGTATTCAGCACTGAAATACCTAGAAAAGATTAATGAAAAGGTCATGAGACAAGGCAGAAATTTTGTAGTTATAATAGACCTTGGGTTTACCGTCCTCTGAAAAATTTACAAATGCATTTTTCCAACCAGAACTGGATGATACTCCCAGGCGACCTACAAGTCATAATGGCAGCACTTCGAGTCACATGGAAAGTTTAGTGAATCATTTCGCATCCATGATACATGGATTTAATATGATATTTTTGGCGAATATGCAGGATGTCACTTATTCGAGGGAAAACCTTTTCGCCGATCCTTCGGAGCCCATGTCACTACACTTCAAACTCTTTTCATTCCTCTCTTAACTGAATTCCAAGACGTGAACGCGACATTTAAAGAAAACATTCAAGACTCAAACGGTATGGGTTTTTGACAGTGGAGAGAAGGGAGAATCTGGGCGCAATATGATGTCCGTAGTGTATACAGTCTCAGAAGATCGAGTAAGTAAAGCCATATGGCCTCTGCAAGTAAAGCGTTGACATGTAGTGGCTGTAGACATACAACGACTACATATATGTGTGTCACTAAACCTAATGTCCGCCCCCGGTAGCTGAGTGATCAGCGAGACAGAATGTCAATCCTAAGGGCTCAGGTTCGATTCCCAGCTGGGTCGGAGATTTTCTCCGCTCAGGGACTGGGTGTTGTGTTGCCCTAAAAATCATCATTTCATCCCCATCGACGCGCAAGTCGCCGAAGTGGCGTCAAATCGAAAGACTTGCACCCGGCGAACGGTTTACCCGACAGGAGGCCCTAGTCACACGACATTTCACTAAACCCAATAAGGAAAATTCCTTCGTTCGTTGGAATAAAGTTAATCTTACACCAAGAGGACGCTAAGCGCATCCGCAAAATCGGAAGATTGATATTCAACCAAACAGTCCTCCAGGTTGTTTGCGGCGATTCTCTTTCAACGAGATTCTAGCAAGGGAGTGCTTCCCAACGAGTCTTTGGGAATTTCCTGGTGAGGACAAGTCTCCATAAAATGCCAGCCCCTAAATAGCTCGTCGGAAGATACGAATGTATAATTTATGAAAGCAACATCAGTAGAGGGTTCAAAACTAGCAGGACGGACATAGTGAAATAAAAGAGACGTGAATGTGTGAGTTTCTTTAATCATCGTCAAAACAGTACCTCGCACATATTCCTTCTGCGTCTTCCTTCGTACATAAGTCAGACACAGCCCCACAAAAGAACGAGACCGTCACCACCTCTTACCGAAAGCGAAAGATATGTCTTTTTCCATAAGAAACGACCAGACAACTGTCGTAACTTCTTCGCCATCATCGAGGGAAGCGGATAAACTTAGGTCGCGTAATAAACTTTGTATAAGGCATATGTATCCAGTACTCGGACTTTCTGGAGCAGAGTAAGAGAACTCCTTTCATGTGTAAGTAGGCTGTATAGTTTTTTATATTGGTAACTCCACGTAGCGCTCTGTATGAAAATCACTGGCTGTGCTGTGTGCAGTCTGTGGCTGAGTGGCATTGTTGGAATTTGCTATTGTCGTGTTGGGCAGTTGGCTGTTAACAGCGCATCTCGTGGTCGTGAGGTAGCGTTCTCGCTTCCCACGCCCGGGTTCCTGGGTTCGATTCCCGGCGGGGTCAGGGATTTTCTCTGCCTCGTGATGGCTGGGTGTTGTGTGATGTCCTTAGGTTAGTTAGGTTTAAGTAGTTCTAAGTTCTATGGGACTGATGACCATAGATGTTAAGTCCCATAGTGCTCAGAGCCATTTGAACCATTTGGTAACAGCGCGTAGCGTTGCGCAGTTGGAGGTGATTCGCCAGCAGTGGTGGATGTGGGGAGAGAGATGGCGGAGTTTTGAGAGCGGATGATATGGACATGTGTCCATCAGAGACAGTAAATTCGTGAGACTGGATGTCATGAACTGCTATATATATTATGACTTTTGAACACTATTAAGGTAAATACATTGTTTGTTCTCTATCAAAATCTTTCATTTGCTAACTATGCCTATCAGTAGTTAGTGCTTTCAGTAGGTGGTGGTGGTTAGTGTTTAACGCCCCGTCGACAACGAGGTCATTAGAGACGGAGCGCAAGCTCGGGTTAGGGAAGAATTGGGAAGGAAATCGGCCGTGCCCTTTCAAAGGAACCATCCCGGCATTTGCCTGAAACGATTTAGGGAAATCACGGAAAACCTAAATCAGGATGGCTGGAGACGGGATTGAACCGTCGTCCTCCCGAATGCGAGTCCAGTGGCCTTCAGTAGTTTGAATCTTTTATTTAGCTGGCTGTAGTGGCGCTCGCTGTATTGCAGTAGTTCGAGTAACAAAGATTTTTGTGAGGTAAGTGATTTGTGAAAGGTATAGGTTAATGTTAGTCAGGGCCATTCTTTTGTAGGGATTTTTGAAAGTCAAATTGCGTTGCGGTATATACACACACACACACACACTCACACACACACACACACACACACATATATATATATATATATATATATATATATATATATATATATATATATATATATATATATATATATATATATATATATATATATTGTGTCCGTTTAGTGTTGATCAGAATAGGCAAAGAGCGAAATGTCTGAGTACGTTCAGTTCTGCTCAGCTGTTTGAAAAACAAATAATGTAAGAGGTTTACCAGCACAGTAATTCAATAATTTTTCTAAGGGGACGTTTCATACTAACTTATCTACAAAGGTGGATGATGATCTGAATGACACAAGACCTGTAGCCTACACTGACACAGAAGAGTACGAAACAATTAGGAAATTCAAACAAAATCAGAATCAAATTAATACGCAACACCAAAGAGAAATCCGGGAAGAACAAGATCAGTTGACACAGGTAATACAAGAATTACATATTTCAGAGGACACTCGCGCTTCAATACGAGAAGAGGGACATAGAAATACGGAACAGCCACTAAATAAGAACACAGGGCACTTCGGAAATTATGAAAGAAATTGACAAGGTGCACCGAATTTTGAAATGGAACCGCCGAAACGACGTAACAATAACCGACGTGCGACTCGCCGACATGATGATTTTGACTATAAGCTGTTTATTACTACACGTAAATTCAGAACATTTAAGAATTCCGGCAACGACATTCATCCACAAGCGTGGCTTCATCAATTCACTAATTGTTTTCCTCCCAACTGGTCATGGTCAATAGAGCACAGATTACAATTTATGTGTAGCTACTTAGAGAATGAACCAGCTGTAAGAATGCGATTGGTCATTCACGATTGCCACAGTGAAGGTGAATTTTACCATGCCTTCCTCTCAGCACTGGGTCTCAAGCCACACAAGACCGAGTAAAACATAGCATCATAATGATGAAACATTTCGAACAATCTTAATTTTCCATTCTTGTGAAATATTTCAAAGACATGTTGCACAAGAATCAGTACCTATCAAACCCTTACAGCCCCTCAGAACTCATCCGCATTTGCTTAATCAAATTGCCTGAACATTTGCGACATATTATTTTGGCAGGTCGTTGCAAAGACGACATTGAAGCTTTTCAGGGACTGTTACAAGAATTGGAAATTGACACTGACAATCGCGGAACGCGATAACAGGAGCACAACATTTACAGGTCACATCCTTCACAGTTCCACAATGACAGAAATAATAAATGGTCACGACAAGGCTGTTCTTACAATGTAAATCGTGACCAAAACAGACACCACCCGTATGACAACCGTTGCCAGAGTAGTAATAATTACAGGGAAAGATCACCTCTCCGCGGTAATGACTATCACAGAGACAATCAGAGAAACAGACAATATGGGAACCATAATAATTATTATCAAGGGAGATAGAATAACTTCAGACGCAATGGTCCAGTGCGCAGTTACGATTCAGGGAGAAATTCTCCACCACGTGACTGACAAGAAAGAAACTATTGAATCTACCGACATGACGAGAGACGATATGATCGTAACAACAGACCTGAATTGCATCAGAACTGGCGGGATTCAAACAGGGCAGGGCCCTCTCGGCAAGGTGAATTTGTAGAAGTTAGGTCTCCTAATCCTAATAACGACGCGCGCCAACAAAGAGACAGACAATGACTCGCACCGCAGGCAACCAGGTGCACCGGGTGGCCCAGAGAAAAATCACATAGACGCTAACCTTTAGAAAAATTTTAGCATTCCTTACCGGTGTGTACAACATGATACTTACTTTGAACTTGAAACTCTGCGTACTAGGAAGAGTAAAGGATAGCACCATATTTCGCATGTAAAACCGTTTATTGAGAGATAATCTGTTTTTTTTTTTTATTTAGCCTTTGCTATAAAATTTTTCACTTCACATTACTAGTATGCTTTGTCAGACTTATAATCTGTTAACATGCAACAATGTTTGAAGTTAAATATCCAGTCAAGAACCAAGAGAACTTATTTAAACAGAAATTACGAATGCATTTTTATAGTGAACAGAGGAGACGGTGTTATTGTTGTGTACATTCTTGTTTGTTAATTGCACGATTATGTAACGACTGTAAGGCTTACATACTTAGAACATATACTGCTAATGAGATTTTAATGCAACATTTTGGTTTACATGAAAAGACATTCTTTATTTGAAGTACTTTCTGTGAGATTAAAGATGACTTAGTATTTGGTTTCTTTGACAGCTACATGATTATATCACGGCGCTACTAATGCGACACAATTTACATTGTTGCTTTTGCGATGTATCTGATTTATATCTGCACAGTTTTTATGTATTATTCTGGAAAGTAAAACATGTTTTAGTAGTAACTTTCGTGGTATAGCTACAACGAGACAGCCTTTTCTGTAACACAACAATACGTTACAGTACAGTACTTTCTTCATCATGGCAATAAGCATAATAACTACGATATCTATACGCAAAGCATTTCACTTTTGTTTATGATGAGGTGAGTACATTGACTTCAGCAGAACTTTGCTTACAGAGGACGATAACTACGACACTTCCACAGAGATTATCTTACAGCAAGACGCACATTTAGCGCTACAGGACACGCATTTGAGTGATCAATTTTGTACTTAAACCATTTATTTTTCAAGATTTTTGAATTACAAAGAAAGTTTTCCGTGATACATTTCATTCCATTGCTGTAATCTGTAACACTTGAGGATATAATTACATTAATCCTCAGGGGGGTACACGTTTACTTTGTGTACCAAGTGAGTGGCAAACACAAGGAGCCCTAGCTAATATGGTATTTCCTTATACAACTTTACAAACCGGTACCATATTTCTCTGACACAGAATTACACAACTATTTGATTATTTTAACAGAGAAGCAAACGTATTTTTACTACATCAGTGACAGATGTTTACATAATTACACAGTTGGATAACTTCACACTTATGAAATTGTATATTGTCTGTAGTTTGTGAACTGTTCATATTTTTTTCAGGAGCCATTGTGATACTATGAGAGCTTTGAATGATATATTTGGTATGAGATCATGATTTTTAAAGTACGTTTGAGGTAGATGACACTATTGAAATGAGCAGCGAATTTTTTTAGATTTTGAAATTATTGCAGAAAGCTACGACATTTTAGAGATTTGGCTGAGTTTTTATGAAGTGTATTATGCTGTTGAGGTATGTTTATGATCAATAAGCTGATGCTATATGAGGAATTTGATTAAGCTATGTTTTTACTACGTTGAAATATTGAAGAAGTGTCGACGAATATGTATATGTGTAATAAGGTAAGGAATAATGAGTAGTGGTTAGGGACTCTGACTTGTGAAAAAGGATGGTGAAAACCAAGAATCGTACTTTAAGAGTTATGAAATATGTGTAAATACGTGAATGTATCACAATGTCGACAAATATTTTTTGTACACTTATATTTATAGGATTTTGTTTCTACAGATTTGCAACGCAAATTCTCGACCTGTGAAATTTTTATATGAGACTGTCACTGTAGTGCAAACTGGTGTCATAAATATTTCGGTAAGAAAGTTAAGTGACCACCTTTACGTAATGCGTCATGGGCACCCAGCTGCGTGACAGTCGCCTGGAAAAAAGCAATTAGTTTGTGCCTTTCAGAGGTACAGGTGGAGAAAAAAGGAAGCCATTATCCTCGCTCTTAACATTTCTTTGTAGAAAGAATCGCAAATACGACACGCTCAAACTTGAAAACATATGATTACACTGTCGATCTCGTAATTTATGATATTTACTAAAATGCCTAATGAAACGATGAGAAACATTTTAACCTATTGTCTTTGTAGTTGAGAGATTGCTCATTTTGTTTAATATCTAGTATCTAGCTCCACTGCAGCATTGGTTAAAATAAAATTTTATGGTTGTACTAATATAAATATTTTATGCCTACAGATCCAGTAAATAATAACTATATGATCTACTTTAAAAAAAGACGAAGGAGCGCAAAAAGACATTTTCCATCACAGGAATTGCATAAATAATTCTCATTTCAAGTACTTGGTAATTTCTTCTGTAGAATAAGTTGTGGTGCACCACTTTAATGATGTAGACATTTCCCTTATCTGCATTGTTGTCTTTAGTGCACTATTTTTTCTGCTTGAGCTTTGTCATGTTTAGGTATTAGTTATTGCATTTGCTGCTGCTGTGTGCCAGGCATAGTGCTACTGAATTTCACTTTGTATTACTCTGTTAAGCCAGCTGTACTACTGATCTATTTTTCTTGTTGCTGCACATTGGCTCATATTCATTGTAATGTTGCCTTGCTCTGCTAATTTAGATATACTGCTGCTTGCTTTGCGAATTTGCATTTTTTTGTCATTGCTGTTTGTGTTAATTGTTTTGTGCTGCTGCATTGCCTTGTCCCTTAGTATATACATCGGAGTTCAGTAGATTTAAGTTAGCTTAAGATGGGGTGGCTATATAAGAGAATGAGTTGCGATGAATTGGAAGAAATGCATTGAGAATCTATAAGAAAATGGCTTGGCCAAAAAAAGTATTTTGTAAGAGGATATGAACAAAATGTAGGGTTTAGAGACAACAGGTTTAGGTAGGATTTTCTTGGAAATAAATGATGAGGTGAGATAATGGAAAATAAATAATGAGATAAGAAATATGTGAACATATAAATACAGAAAGCATGCTTGAATAGGATTTTTTTGGTGGAAACAAATGTTGAAATAAGAGGAAAGATCTATGGAATGAAGTTTTGGGTTGGACTGCAGTACCAAATGTTACACTGAAAACGAACCATGTCTTCCCTTTTGTATTATTCCGCTATGTGTTTATGTACCCTTGTGTATTTGTCCTTTTCCTGTATTTATGTGCTTAGCTAATAAGATTTATGTTGCAGAATTTTTCAAATACTATGTTATTATTTATTCTGTTCTGTTTTAGTGCTCATGTGTGAAATTAATGTTGAGAAAAATATTCTCATTATTTTATATATTTACTTATGTCATAATTCCTGTAACACTGATGTATATGTTTATTTCTATTCTCTTGTGAAGCCTGCATTACCACAAATGTTATCTGTATTGTTATGTTCTTTAATGATGTATTTTGTACCTTTGTCATTGTATTCTCATGTTATAAAATTGTAATTGATACCAGTTCATCAAATTAAGTAACTTGTAAGCGTTCATTTCACTGCACACATTTCTGTTGGTCGTAGTATATGCACAGTATGTGAGAAGTTGGAACTGTTAGTGCTCACACGTGTGTTGATAATTCAGCAAGGGACTGGTTAACAGCATTGCTGATTCTAAGGACAATTCCAAAAACTTTGTGAGTGCACAAGTGGTGGTTTATGGACTTGCTATATTGTCCGCAATACTCTTCGATGGTGATTGTGCACCTGCACAGTCGCAACAGATGGCTGCTGGCCGTCTCTACAAGGACTACAGTGGGTCGGCATCTTTGATGACTCACCAATACCATTATTTCTACAAGGACTGCAGTGGGTCTGCATCTCTGGTGGCCCACCAATACCATACTCTCTACCAGGACTACAGTGGGTCTGCTCTGTAATGACCTACCTACCAATATTCTTCAAAACTTCGACTGACTCTGATGTGGGTTTGCTCTGTTGTGGCCCATTACCTGTCTGCATGTCAAGAGTCAGCACTGTCTTTCCGTTGGAAGGACAACACTACTTCTTCAAGACTGCATGGAAATCCACTACTTCCGTGTGAATTTTCTTTTACTGCTCAGACTTTGAAATAAAAAACTGCAATTTTACTATGATGGATGATCAGGACTGTCTTTATGGCTTGTGAGAAAATTTTAGCTTTTGACCAACATTGTATCAATAAGTGTCTGCATTTGATAAATTTGTTATTGTAATTATGAAAAATTTCTTCAAATCTGTATTGGCCATTGCCCAAAAAAATTTGTAAAATTTTTTGTGGGGAGCATGGAGGTATTTCACATGTTCTAGTATTGCTCCACGAATTTTGTCTGTAACAGACTTCCAGTTGAGCTTCGCCATTTTGAGCGGACAATGATCAGTGCTAATACCGAAAGACGCATGCCGATCCACAGCAGTACCCCTTGGAACAGCCGCGTCATCTAAACCTTGCAAAGTAAGAAGTCTACCTTTTCCTTCATTTTGTACTGTACCTGAACTCCGTCAGTAATCATCGATTATAGCCTTCAGACGAGGTATCTCTGCAGGATTGCGAAATAGAACCATCACGTCATCCTGTATGCACGAACAGCTACAGTCCCTCCGCAAAGAGTCCAACCTTTCAGCTGCAGAGCAGCTTTCAGAAGCAAGGGCTCCGGGGAAAACACATACAAAGTCATTAACAGCGGGCTTCCTTGGGGCACTCCCCAACGAAAATTTATCTGGGGCGTAAGTTGGCCATTAACAACCACCGAGCTGAAGTACCCGTTACCAGATTTGAGAGCGCTCGCCCTGTGTCAACACTAAAGCCAACTGCTCCAGAATCCGAAGCAAAAAGTCGTGATTAACACGATAAAATGCCTTATCAAAGTCGAGAAAGGCAAGGACACAAGTGACGGACGTTAGAGCAGCGACACCCGACTATAGGGGTAAGAATGTACGACCAGGTACGCAGCTTTGAAGTTTTGCAACAATCGTCTCCTACAGAGGCGACATCCTACTACTAACTGCCCTCGACTACAGTCTTATAATCAAAGTTGAACATAGTAAACCTGTCACGGGCAGCCGCTCCAGGGCGTTTCGGGATTAAAACATTTTTTCCCACTTTGATCGAGGTCCGCACTACTCTACCCTGTAACAATTCATTCAAAAGGGTGGCACCCAACAGCGGTCAAAAGGGCACGTAAAATTCCTTGGGACATCCATCCAGATTCGGGGACTCTTGAGAAGGCTATCCCACAATAAGTTGACAAAAATGCTCAGGCTGAAAGGCAGCTAAGAGCGTTTCATTATGTTCATGTGTAATTGTCGTGTCCAGGTCCAGACTACAGGGTCGTAACAGATTTCACTGGACTCACCTACGTCGTAGATGTCTACACAGTGTTGTGTAAGACACGCACTATATCAGCTCGCGCCATTACAATACGTTCGTCATTGGTCGTGAAAGAATAAATACAAGCGCGTCGGCGACGGGTCTGATGCTGAAGCACGTGGTCTAAGGAAGTCAGTTCTGTCACCAATGAACGTGGCTTGGATAGTATTTTCAAACCTGTCATTTGTATTCTCTTCAAGGTCAACATTTTTGCCTTTACACGCCTAACATCTGCAATTCGCAGAGGGGCGCAGTCCGCAGCATCACGAAGTTTACGCACGGTGAAATAGTAATATTCGTAAGTTCTCCGAAAGTCTCGCGCTTTGACAGCACAGAAAAGTATCAAAGCTTGCCTGAGCCTCGATTTTTCCAGCTATGTCCAGTAGTCAAGGATGGAAGAGTATTTCCCAGTGGAACGTAGAGTACGCCCCCAAGAGGCTCGCCTCACGTCATCGAGCGAGGGGTCATCTACGTGAGCAACGTTTAACATCCAAGGAGGGCGAAACAATTTGACTGGCTGCCGTTCAAGATTGCTACTAGAAGTAGTAAAAAATTGGGTAAATTTAACTTACGTATTCAGACGTCTTTTCAGGTGTAAGGACTGGACCAATTCATATAATTCACGAGAGAAATTAAAATTTGGAGACTGATCTGCAGGACGCAAAACACTGTTAAAATCGCCATCCACAGAATACCCAGAGGACTCACAACAGATAAACCATCTCCTCTTTATAAAAACGCAAACGATCCACTGTGGACCAGTGCCAGAGGGGACACATGGTAGAACCAAGGTAAGATTAAAAAGTTGACAATATCTGCCCCTGCCGCAATCCAACAATTCCATCTCAGCAATAGGAAGGCCTTCGCGAAAAAAAAGGCGGTCTCCGTAGTATATTCGTGTCCTGCATTAAAGATCACACGAAAATCACTAAATAATACCTGCTTTAAGAATATTATGTGTGCACATGTATCGTAAATAAACTGACTCAGTAAAGCCAATCGGAATTCTGATACCACACGATCAACATTTAAGGAAAGGAACTTGTAGGTTTGGTTCATTGACCACAGCTACACATGGATGTACGGATCGCTACAGATGCGTAATTTAACCGACAGGAAGAAGCTGCTGTGATATGCAAATGAATAACTTTTCAGAGCATTCACACAAGGCTGGCGCACATACAAGGTGCTGACACGAGGAAAGTTTCCAACCGATTTCTCATACACGAACAGCAGTTGACCGGCGTTACCTGGTGAAACGTTGTTGTCATGCCTCGTGTAAGGAGAAGAAATGGGTACCATCATGTTACCGACATTGATAAAGGTCGGATTGTAGCCTATCGCGATTGCGGTTTATCGTATCGCGACATTGCTGCTCGCTTTGGTCGAGATCCAACCACTGTTAGCAGAATATGGAATCGGCGGGTTCAGGAGGGTAGTAGGGAACGCCGTGCTGGATCCCAACGGCGTCATATGACTAGCAGTCGAGATGACGGCCATCTTATCTGCATGGCTGTAATGGATCGTGCAGCCATGTCTCGATCCCTGAGTCTACTGATGTGGACGTTTACAAGACAACAACCATCTGCACGAACATTCGACGACGTTTGCAGCAGCATAAACTGTCAGCTCGGAGACCATGGCTGCGGTTAACCTTGACGCTGCATCACAGACAAGAGCGCCTGCGATGGTGTACTCAACGACGAACCTGGGTGCACGAATGGCAAAAGTTAACTTTTTCGGATGAATCCAGGTTCTGTTTACAGCATCATGATGGTAGCATCCATGTTTGGCGACATCGCGGTGAACGCACATTGGGAGCGTGTATTCGTCATCGCCATACTGGCGGATCACCCGGCATGATGATATGGGGTGCCATTGGTTGCACGTCTCGATCACCACTTGTTCGGATTGACGGCACTTTGAATAGTGGACGTTACATTTCAGACCCTTCATTCGATACCTGCGAAACCCTATATATCAGCAGGATAATGCACGACCGCATGCTGAAGGTCCTGTACAGGCCTTTCAGGATACAGAAAATGTTCGACTGCTGCCCTGGCCAGTACATTCTCCACATCACTCACCAATTGAAAACGTCTGGTCAATGGTGGCCGAGCAACTGGCTCGTCACAATAAGCCAGTCACTATTCTCGATGAACTGTGGTATCGTGTTGAAGCTGCACCTGTACACGCCATCCAAGCTCTGTTTGCCTCAATGCCCAGGCGTACCAAAACCGTTATTACGGCCAGAGGTGGTTGTTTTGGGTACTGATTTCTCAGGATCTATGCACCTAAATTGCGTGAAAATGTAATCACATGTCAGTTCTAGTATAATACACACTCCTGGAAATGGAAAAAAGAACACATTGACACCGGTGTGTCAGACCCACCATACTTGCTCCGGACACTGCGAGAGGGCTGTACAAGCAATGATCACACGCACGGCACAGCGGACACACCAGGAACCGCGGTGTTGGCCGTCGAATGGCGCTAGCTGCGCAGCATTTGTGCACCGCCGCCGTCAGTGTCAGCCAGTTTGCCGTGGTATACGGAGCTCCATTGCAGTCTTTAACACTGGTAGCATGCCGCGACAGCGTGGACGTGAACCGTATGTGCAGTTGACGGACTTTGAGCGAGGGCGTATAGTGGGCATGCGGGAGGCATGCCCACTATACGCAGCGACGCACGGATGCACGCCAAGACCGTAGGATCCTACGCAGTGCCGTAGGGGACCGCACCGCCACTTCCCAGCAAATTAGGGACACTGTTGCTCCTGGGGTATCGGCGAGGACCATTCGCAACCGTCTCCATGAAGCTGGGCTACGGTCCCGCACACCGTTAGGCCGTCTTCCGCTCACGCCCCAACATCGTGCAGCCCGCCTCCAGTGGTGTCGCGACAGTCGTGAATGGAGGGACGAATGGAGACGTGTCGTCTTCAGCGATGAGAGTCGCTTCTGCCTTGGTGCCAATGATGGTCGTATGCGTGTTTGGCGCCGTGCAGGTGAGCGCCACAATCAGGACTGCGTACGACCGAGGCACACAGGGCCAACACCCGGCATCATGGTGTGGGGAGCGATCTCCTACACTGGCCGTACACCACTGGTGATCGTCGAGGGGACACTGAATAGTGCACGGTACATCCAAACCGTCATCGAACCCATCGTTCTACCATTCCTAGACCGGCAAGGGAACTTGCTGCTCCAACAGGACAATGCACGTCCGCATGTATCCCGTGCCACCCAACGTGCTCTAGAAGGTGTAAGTCAACTACCCTGGCCAGCAAGATCTCCGGATCTGTCCCCCATTGAGCATGTTTAGGACTGGATGAAGCGTCGTCTCACGCGGTCTGCACGTCCAGCACGAACGCTGGTCCAACTGAGGGGCCAGGAGGAAATGGCATGGCAAGCCGTTCCACAGGACTACATCCAGCATCTCTACGATCGTCTCCATGGGAGAATAGCAGCCTGCATTGCTGCGAAAGGTGGATATACACTGTACTAGTGCCGTCATTGTACATGCTCTGTTGCCTGTGTCTATGTGCCTGTTGTTCTGTCAGTGTGATCATGTGATATATCTGACCCCAGGAATGTGTCAATAAAGTTTCCCCTTCCTGGGACAACGAATTCACGGTGTTCTTATTTCAGTTTCCAGGAGTGTATTTGTCCAATGAATTACCGTTTATCATCTGCATTTCTATTTGGTGTAGCAATTTTAATGGCCATTAGTGTAGATAGGCAGCTGAGCGTCAAGGTCCATTGGGGAGGCCACAGATGAATCAGACATCGGGGGACCAAAACCCCGTCATCACAACCATTTTTCTTAGATTTCTTACGTGCCGCGGCACGGTTGGGTTGTAGACCCTGTTCCTGTGGGCTACGTGGCAAGGCGGCCGCTGAGGTGTGGGAGGGGTAATAGCCGCAGCTCCCTGCCACTCAGAACAAGGGACATGTAATGCAGGTCCAGTCACTAAGGTGGAAGCAGTCTTTGGCCACACTGCAATATGTGATACTTCGTTGCTAATATTATACCGCTCAGGAGTATCTGTAGGCGGCAAATTTAGAAAACCGTCGGTGGCTGAAGACGAAGAAGCAGGGGAACATTACCCCGCTCCCTATCCACCCACAGGCAGCCCAGAAGGAGCCACTTCGCGAGCAAGAAAGATGCTGGAGATAACACTTTGCCCACTCACCGTACCACGGACAGGAGGTACCTTAATATCGAGCGGAGTAGGGGACAAACTCGATGCGGGGGAGGTTGGGACAGAAGAAGGTACAGCCAAATCCTCGCACTCATCGTGAGTGCGACGTCACTTGTTTGCCACTGTTGCAGGTTCTATCCTGGGGACAATGGGATCCTGATCCTGTCACAGAAGTAAGGGCGGAAATTGGTTCAAATGGCTCTGAGCACTATGGGACTTAACTTCTGAGGTCATTAGTCCCCTAGACTTAGAAGTACTTAAACCTAACTAACCTAAGGACATCACAAACATCCATGCCGGAGGCAGGATTCGAACGTGCGACCGTAGCGGTCGCGCGATTCCAGACTGTAGCTCCCAGAACCGCTCGGCCACCCCAGCCGGCAGCGGAAATTGATTTACACGGCTATCAGAACTGTCTTTTCGTTCGATCATACAATGTAAGCTTTCACGGCCGGTATTGTCTTCACTTAAAACTTCCGGGTTGATAGGCCGTGGTCGAAGTATAAAACTCTCTCCTGACGTTTCGTCTCCGATTGCGGGAGACATCCTCGCAGGTAAAGCTTTACGTCCGAGGATGTCTCCCGCAGTCGGAATCGAAACGTCAGGAGAGAGTTTTATACTTCGACCACGGCCTATCAGCCCGGAAGTTTTGTGTCTTTTCGTTCATTATGATCCGAAGTAGAAGTAGGTCGGACGTCGCGAGTGGAAGGAACAAGATCAGCAACCGTTAATTTGCGACGGTGCAGTAATGACGGCTTTAATACAAACACCTTCCGCTTTTAATTAGACCGCACGTGACCACTTTTACAACATAGGTCCGCTCTTGAACAGTATACATTACACGAAAGCCGGCCGGGGTGGCCGAGCGGTTCTAGGCGCGACAGTATGGAACCGCGCGACCGCTACGGTAGCAGGTTCGAATCCTGCCTCGTGCATGGATGTGTGTGTGATGTCCTTAGGTTAGTTAGGTTTAAGTAGTTCTAAGTTCTAGGGGACTGATGACCACAGTTGTTAAGTCCCATAGTGCTCAGAGCCATTTTTTTGAACCCGACGTAGAGGAAACTACTAATGCCGGCCGCTGCGGCCGAGAGGTTGTAGGCGCTTCAGCCCGGAACCGCGCTGCTGCTGCGGCCGCAGGTTCGAATCCTGCCTCGGGCATGGATGTGTGTGATGTCCTTAGGTTAGTTAGTTTTGAGTAGTTCTAAGTCTAGGGGACTGATGACCTCAGATGTTAAGTCCCATAGTGCTCAGAGCCATCTGAACCATTTTGATTTGAAACTACTAATGTGGCCAGTTCAACTGAAGACGTAGTATTTCTCATTTGACCAATCAGTTTTGCGAAACTATTTTTTCCAAGATACGTTGGGTTTTCTGAGATTCATGGTGTCTTTGACACAAACGTAGCTAATTCTCTTAAATATGCAATAAGAGATCGAAGACAACAATGTAGTGTTCATGTCATGTACAATATAAGGTCAAACACAAACATAAACGAAATATTACTTTGAAGAAACTTCTTTCTCATAATAAAAACAGCAACATAGCAACGGAGGTTTTCAGTACTCTTCTAGTGAAAACAAGCGTGGGTAGTGGGAAAAATAATAAAAATAATGTAGTGTCCTATCAGCATCGGGCTCCTACTATCCACCGAAGTGATGAAGCTATAGAAACAGCAGAAGAAGGGGGGGGGGATACAAAAAAATGTTACATCCACTCTTTGCAACTTTAAATGGAACCGAAAGATATATTCTCCTCATAGTGACGTTCTGGTGTTAGTAACGAATTTCTACACTCAACCGGATTTGTTGTCTCAGGAGCTGACTCACGTGAGATTTCTGTTCATACTGTATATAAGGCGTTGGTTCACAACCGAGACGATGCTTGGATTGGAATGCGTTCTCTGTCAGAGACTGGTAACACCGGATCATTTTGTGGTGAAACGGAAACAAGTTTCTTCATTACATTTATGGATGCTGATAAGAAAGTTCTTGGCGCTTTGTCATCCCTGGGAAAAGACGATTTAATTGAAGAAACGTTCACAGTTTAGGAAGCTTTCGATTGTTCTGTATGCTTAAGAATCCCGAAGATAACATCCCTGAAGGAACTGAGGCTATGGTTTTTCACTAAAAAGGAAGTCTATGAATCATGCACGCCTCCAACACAAGATATTCTCCGTCCGGCAATAAAAGAGCACATCTTTAAACTCCAATACGGCGTATGTACACTTACGGTGACTGACTCGGGTTGGACTGTTAATGAGAAAGGACAATATGAGCCAATAATATGTGATTTCCTTGTAGACCTGAAGAACTTCTTTCAGTCGTCAAATGTTCATCGTCAAATGTTCATGTGGTCTCCCAAAATGTGTTCCACCATGCTGATGTGTTCTGAATAAACTTTCTTGCACAGATATGTGTTCCTGTTCTGCTGATCCAGGTAAATGCAGTAATGTGAATGAGGAAGAAGATGATTATGTAGTGTCAAATGGAATATACTTTTGTGGTGACGCTAGTCCTGATGATGATGATGACAACGAACTTGGTTATGAGGTGTGTACCTCGATACGAAATGGAATATGTGACTGGAATAATGTGAAGTATAATCAACTCTGGTGAAACAAGGACAAACTGAACATTCTCGTAACTCAGCTAGTGGAAAGCACTTGTTATGTAACATCTTACTCAATTCTTTCGCAAACCAGTCCGTCCGTCTTTCGAGCTGCTCTACCGATCGGTTGAGCAGCGTAAAAATTCCTGTGGCGTGAAGGAAGTGTTTGTATTTTTCTAAAGCTTAACTATTTCCTGACATTCTTAGTGCATTTTGAACTTGGTGTCTGAGTGTGTAGACTAACGTATGTTAAAATATTAAGTAGAATTAATGTTGTAAAGATTGAAGTAAGAAGAAGAATTTCGGATTGTGGAAGTGCCCTGATGACAGACTTGGGTATTCACAACAGAAGAATCAAATGAATAAAATAAAAAAAATAAACATGAACTGGGTACTCTTTCCATGAAAATTACAACGTAATGAGCAACTGCACAATTATCAATATGAATTGCTTCCCTTGAATGAAAAATTAGATTTTGTATGCTGTTCCTGTCCTTACGTTTCATAGAACAAAGGTTTTCAAAATAATAATTTATCCTTACTTCATGCTGTTTGGGGCGTAAATAAATAATTAAGAAATGATTATTTTGTCAAATGAAATATTTTTCTTTGGAAAAATCCTTGTTTTGAAAATGTAACCAAATTGGCTACATTTACGTAAACAATGCTAAGAACATAATGTGTAGAACGTAATTAGACCTTTCTTTAAGGAAAATTAAAATGTAATGTTAAGGAGTAGAATTATAAGGGGTTAAGCTAGCGATGATACATCATTTTCTCCCCACCTCTTCCCCCCCTACAATCGTGGGTTTGACAATATCAGCATCACTTTCTTCATTCCCTATCTTATAAGAAACAAAATGATTTCATCCACAGTACTCTACCACTAAACTGCACACGGGATACACCAGAAAGTCCACTACTAGGAACGCGCTACAACCCGCTACATATCGCTATCGTGGGGTTCATGAGAACAAGATTATATTAGTTACATTTCTCTGCCTCGTGATGACTAGGTGTTGTGTGCTGTCCTTAGGTTAGTTAGGTTTAAGTAGTTCTAAGTTCTAGGGGACTGATGACTATAGATGATAAGTCCCATAGTGCTCAGAGCCATTTGAACCATTTTTTGAAATTAGTTCCAAAGCGCGCAGAGTGACTTAAGGGGGGTAGGACGTCAAACGGGCCGACCTGGAGCAGGAGAGACATCACAGGAGATTTTAATTTCCAGTGTCTATACTTTTACAAATAAATTCATAAAACTTTGTCAGCATCACCAGGGAGGATTCAGGATTTACACTCAATGCAGTGGAAGATCGAAAACATAACAAAATAATTTTTTTTACCTGTGAAATTTCATCATTTTTTTCACTTACTAATGGCTGCATTTGTTGCTATAGGTACACATTTCTTCATAAGTTAGAGAGATTCCTAGATTAATTTTGCACATAATACATACCATACTTACAGATGTATGAAACTCTAGAATTTATTTAATTTATGAAAAAACGAATGATCTGTTGTATTTTAAACAATGTTTAGAAAAAAACACAAATTTTGTAGTTAATTACCTCAATTTTTACCATAGTTTTTAATAGATTTTGGAAATTCTAGAGTTTCATACACCTTTAAGTATGGTTTGTATGATGTGCAAAATTCATTGAACCATCTCTCTTACTTATGAAGAAAAGTGTACCTATAGCAACAAATGCTGCCATTAGTAAGTGAGAAAAATGATGAAATTTCACATGTAAAAAAATTACTTCGTAATGTTTTCGGACTTCCACTGCTATTAGTGAGAATTCTGAATCCTTCCTGGTCATGCTGACTAAGTTTTACGAATTTATTTGTAAAAGTATAGACAGTGGAAATTAAAATGTCCTGTGGTGCCTCTCCAGCTCCAAGTCGGCCCGTTTGACGTGCAACCCCCCTTAAACAGTATTCTTCCGATGCTTCATATGTGAATGGAGCAGGAAAAAGCCTTAATAACTGGTCTGGTTCAATGGGATGTACCCTACGAGATGCACTTCAAAGGTCGTTTGCAGCGTATGGACGTACATGTAGATACATATGCAGAAAAATTTATTTGCGTTAAATGAATATCCCGTGTGTTAATGAACAATGTTTTTCACGACATGATATTGCGCAATAGTTAACCACTAAGCCTGAGCTACATCCACACGCAGCCTACCTGCTCTTCCGGTGCGTACTGTTATATTGACAGCGCTCTACAAGTACACTTGCTTCCCCACGAGAGATTTGTCGACTCTCCCTCCTCCTGCGCTGTCAGATGTTACGACGACGTCTGTCCCGGATACCAGTTGCGAGTAGGTCAGCTTGCCGCGCCGCACAGTGGAGCAGGTTAGCGGCCGCTACTCGCCGCAGGCCGTGGTGGCACACTTTTTATGAGCAGTGCAGCACGAGCGCGGTCAGCCACCCTCCCCCGCGCGCACGGCGGAAGGAACCACGCTGAGCCCCGCCGTGTTTTGTTTTAAGTTATTCCCCGCGGCGGCGGCGCCGGAAAGGAACAGAGGGAGGGGAATCCCCGCTCCGCCATCCTGTGGGCGCCTCAGGCGGGACTGCGTCATAAATCCGGACTCCAATGTCCCTCGAGGCGGTCCCCGGCCGCCATAATAAATTCCGCCTTTTTGAGCACGCCTGAAACTTTGTGCCCGAGGGGGCGACGGGGAAAAAAAGGTAGCAAGGGAAACGCTGTACTTGTTTCGCGGAACAAAATCTGTGCTCGGCGCCGTTCGAGTGCGAATCTGCAGTCGAGCGTGCCGGCTTGGTGCAGGAAGTGGTGCTTCACGTCCAGTCGTTGATACCGCCTCCAGCCGAGAATTCGATCCGCTAGAGAGAGAGAGAGTATTTTGCAGATAAACGAAACACAACACCTGTTGGAATCAGACCCGCTGCAGTGTGACCGCTAACCATTACTGTAAACCGTTGCTTGATTTCGTTTAACAACAGCTTTAGCTTCTAGTACTACTACTACTACTACACTACTGGCCATTAAAATTGCTACACCAAGAAGAAATGCAGATGATAAACGGGTATTCATTGGACAAATATATTATACTAGAACTGACATGTGATTACATTTTCACGCAATTTGGGTGCATAGATCCTGAGAAATCAGTGCCCAGAACAACCACCTCTGGCCGTAATAACGGCCTTGATACGCCTGGACATTTAGTCAAACAGAGCTTGGATGGCGTGTACAGGTACAGCGGCCTATGCAACTTCAACACGATACCACAGTTCATCAAGAGTAGTGACTGGCGTATTGTGACGGGGCAGTTACTCGGCAGCCATTGATCAGACGTTTTCAATTGGTGAGAGATCTGGAGACTGTACCGGCCAAGGCAGCAGTCGAACATTTGCTGTATCCAGAAATGCCCGTAAAGGACCTGCAACATGCGGTCGTGCATTATCCTGCTGAAATGTAGGGTTTCGCAGGGATCGAATGAAGGGTAGAGCTACGAGTCGTAACACATCTGAAATGTAACGTCCACTGTTCAACGTGCCGTCAATGCGAACAAGAGGTGACCGAGACGTGTAACCAAAGGCACCCCATACCATCACCCCGTGTGATACGCCAGTATGGCGATGACGAATACACGCTTTCAATGTTCGTTCACCGCAGTGTCACCAAACACGGATGCGACCGTCATGATGCTGTAAACAGAACCTGGATTCATCCGAAAAAATTACGTTTTGGCATTCGTGCACTCAGGTTCGTCGTTGAGTACACCATCGCAGGCGCTCCTGCCTGTGATGCAGCGTGTAGGTAACCGCAGCCATGGTCTCCGAGCTGATAGTCCATGCTACTGCAAATGTCGTCGAACTGTTCGTGCAGATGGTTGTTGTCTTACAAACGTCCCCATCTGTTGACTCAGGGATCGAGACGTGGCTGCACGATCCATTACAGCCATGCGGATAAGATGCCTTTCATCTCGACTGCTAGTGATACGAGGACGTTGGGATCCAGCACGGAGTTCCGTTTTACACTCCTGAACCCACCGATTCCATATTCTGCTAACAGTGGTTGGATCTCGACCAACGCGAGCAGCAATGTCGCGATACGATGAACCGTAATCGCGATATTCTACAATTCGACCTATATCAATGACGGAAACGTGATGGTACGCATTTCTCCTCCTTACACGAGGCATCACAACAATGTTTCACCAGGCAACGCCGGTCAATTGCTTTTTGTGAATGAGAAATCGGTTGGTAACTTTCCTCATGTCAGCTCGTTGTAGGTGTCGCCACCGGCGCCAATATTGTGTGAATGCTCTGAAAAGCTAATCATTTGCATATCACAGCATTTTCTTTCTGTCGGTTAAATTTCGTGTCTGTAGCACGTCATCTTCGTGATGTAGCAATTTTAATGGTCAGTAGTGTACTACTACTACTTCTGCTGCTGATTTTCAGTTGGTTGTAGTACTTCTGGCTTTGCTCCCATCATATTTAGCTACTAGAAGCTCTTCTTAGAGCAGATGTGAAGACAGCAGTGGCCAGATGACGTAATTTGGTTTGAAGTACCGATGACAGATCGGGTATCGTGCGAAAGACCGCCTAAATTTTAGTCCTTCTCTGTGATTGGCTGTTGCGTTCGGAAATTGCACGCCAAAATGATAATCTTCTGTGATTAATATGATACAAACTAAACAGCATATTTACCTGAATTTCATATTAAAACATATCTCAGTCGCGTGTTATCATTCCATTATTTCACAAGTATTAATAATCAGTGGAATAATAAACAGCTGCTAAACGAAAAGGCAGGCGAAGCACATCGGAGATCTTCGGATGGCGCCTAACTTGGATAGCGGGTGATGTGGTTCAGCTGTAGGACCATAGCTGGCTCGGCAGTGTCGGAGGACAGACATGTTGTCTGCCGAGGTCGGTGTCAGTTAAGACTGAATTAGTAATTTCTGGTTATGTGGACATGTAGTTGAGAACATTGTCACAGTAATCACGGAAATACGCTATTCACTATTTTGCTGAAGAATGGAAATTATTTGTGACTCTAAAGTGGAATGTGATTGCGCAGTTTCTCGTGTTCTCCTAATGAAAAGCTAGTGACATCCCGCATATGCAAATAATTGGAAAATTAATTATTTTTAAGACATTTGTTCCTCGCTAGAAGTTTATTACTGTTATGTGCTGTTGTCTGAGCAGGGGACAACAACATCAGAAGACAGCAGGTTGGTGAACATTTATTAGAACTTAGACAAGGTGGAAGCAAATAGGCACCTCGCGTACGAATGAGATCACTGACACGTCTTCTTAGTAACACAAGAAGAGGTATGAAGGAGAGAAATTGTCGAGGGAAGCGGTTTATCATACCCTCTTATATATATCTCCGTCTCTTCCTCTCCCTCTCTTTTTCATCTTACCGTATGTTGAGATGAATGTCAATTAGTCCTAAATGTGGAAAGATGTGAGTTAACGCTGATGAGTAGGAAGATCAAACCTGTAATGTTCTGCTTGACGCAGTCAAGATGTTTAAATATCTGGGCGTAAGGCTGCAAAGAGATATGAAATGTAACTAGCATGTAACAATTGTGGGAAGGCGAATGATCAACTTCGGTTTATTGGGAGAATTTTAGGAAAGAGTGGTTCACCTGTAAAGGAGACGGCATATAAGACGCTGGTGTGACCTATTCTTGAGTACTGCTCGGGTGTTTGGGATCCGTACCAGGTCTGACTGAAGAAAGACTTCGAAAAAAGTTCAGGTTCGAACTGCTACATTTGTTACCGGTAAGTGTTACGAAGATACTTCGGGAACACAAATGAGAATCGCTGGATGGAAGTCGACGTTCTTTTCGAGAAACACTTTTGAGAAAGTTCAGACAAGAGGTGTCTGATGCTGGCTGCCGAACGATTCTACTGCCGCCAACATACATTACGCGTAAGGACCACGAAGATAGGTTATGCAAAATTAGTTGTAGTACGGAGGCATATAGACATTCGTTTTTCCCTCGTTCTATTTGCGAATGGAAGAGGAAAGTAAATGACGAACACTGCTAGTAGATGTAAAATGTACTCGATGGAAGGATGGAAACTTCAGAGAGCACAAACTATCGAAAAAATGAAAATATAATGACTTATATTACTGGCTGTAAGGGATTTCGTTCAGGATGAGCGGTGGTGTGGTGTGGGGGATATGCAGGCGGGTCGAGTGAGTCCTACTAATACTCAATACTCAATTATACCACAATAATACTGCAACCGAGGCTGAGGGCACTTCATTCGGATTATCGGGAACTTTTATCGCGGTATTTGGTGAGGACGTGGTGAAGCATTTGATATGCATGACGGTCCTGAAAGAATTTTGCAGTGTGATATTTTCTGAACCCGTGCTACGTGTGAACAGATCGTCTTCTTCAAGAAAATTTATATTGTTCTAACACAGCACATGTTCCAAAACCATGCTGCAAATTTATGTTAGTGAAATTAAATACGTTTGGTGTTACACAAGATGAATATAAAGTGTATGAGTATATTGAAAGAGTAATACAGTATGTAACGGGAGAAGAAAATCTAGTAGTCATGGGGGACTGGAATACAGTTGTAGGGGTAGGAGTAGGAAAAAGGTTACGGAAGAATATGAGTTTGGGTCAAGGAATGAGAGAGGTGAGAGACAAATTGAATTCTGTAAAAAATTTCAACTAGTAATAGCGAATACGCTGTTCAAGAATCGCAAGAGCAGGAAGTATACTTGGAAAAGACAGGGTGATACGGGAAGCTTTCAATTAACGTAAATATATAAAACTGCAACCAGTCATTTTTTTAAATATTTATTTATTTATTATTCCATGAACTGGTTTTCTAACCTTCCCAAGTTCATCTTCAGATGGTTTCTGGATGTAACATCATTATTTCTAGCATTATGCTAAAATAATGCATATTCTGAAAGGAGCGTAATATATGCACACATCAAAAAAAGTTTTGCATCACACCGGTTCCCAGAATTCCTGAAGATGGACGTTGACTGTCGATATTGTATCACATACACAGCCCCTTTGACTGTTCAGAGATGTCACAAAACTCGCCCATGGATGTAAACAACCATGCTTGAGCAGCGCCTATTAGACGGACGGGGTCCGACAGCCGGTCAGTTCCAGTCATTCCATAAGGAAGGAGGTACACCGCTCATGTTGTCTGTAGTTCAACCATGCCTAGACAGTCAAAAAAATGGCTCTGAGCACAATGGGACTTAACTTATGAGGTCATCAGTCCCCTAGAACTTAGAACTACTTAAACCTAACTAACCTAAGGACATCACACACATCCATGCCCGAGGCAGGATTCGAACCTGCGACCGTATCGGTTGCGCAGCTCCAGACTGTAGCGCCTAGAACCGCTCGGCCACCTCGGCAGGCCTAGACGGTCAATACCGTGGTTCGATCGCGTCCGCATTGTTACTCTGTGCCAGGAAAGGCTCTCTACCAGGGAAAAGACCAGGCATCTCGGAGTGAATCAAAGCGAGGTTGTTCGGACTTGTAAGAGATACAGAGAGACTGCAACTGGCGATTACATTCCTCGTTCAGGCTGCCAGAGGGCTACTACCGCAGTGCATGACCTCTACCTACGGATTATGGCTCGGAGGAACCCTGACAGCATCGCCAACATGTTGAATAGCCGGCCGCGGTGGCCGTGCGGTTCTGGCGCTGCAGTCTGGAACCGCGGGACTGCTACGGTCGCAGGTTCGAATCCTGCCTCGGGCATGGGTGTGTGTGGTGTCCTTAGGTTGGTTAGGTTTGGGTAGTTCTAAGTTCTAGGGGACTTATGACCTAAGATGTTGAGTCCCATAGTGCTCAGCGCCATTTTTTGAACATGTTGAATAATGCTTTCCGTGCAGCCACAGGACGATGTGTGACGACTCAAACTGTGCTCGATAGGCTGCATGATGTGCAACTTCAATCCCGACGTCCAAGGCGAGGTCCATCTTTGCAATCACGACACCATTCAGCACGCTACAGACGGGCCCAACAATATGCCGAATGAATCGCTCTGGATTGGCATCACATTCTCTTCACCGATGATTGTCGCATATGCCTTCAACCAGACAATCGACTGAGACTTGTTTGGAGGAAACCCGGTCAGGCTGAACGACTTAGACACAAATGGTTCAAATGGCTCTGAGCACTATGGGACTTAACATCTGTGGCCATCAGTCCCCTGGAACTTGGAACTAGTTAAACCTAACTAACCTAAGGACATCACACACATCCATGCCCGAGGCAGGATTCTAACCTGCGACCGTAGCAGTCGCGCGGCTCCGGACTGAGCGCCTAGAACCGCTAGACCACCGCGGCCGGCTTAGACACACTGTCCAGCAGGTGCAGCTAGGTGGAGGTTCCCTGCTGCTTTGGGGTGGCATTATGTGCGGCCGACGTACGCCGCTGGTGGTCACCGAAGGCGCCGTGACGGCTGTACGATACGTGAATGCCATCCTCCGACCTATACTGCAACCATATCGGCAGCATATTCGCGAGGCATTCGTCTTCATGCAGGACAATTCGCTCCCCCATCGTGCACATCTTGTTAATGTCTTCCTTCAGGATAACGATATCGCTCGACTAGAGAGGCCAGCATGTTCTCCAAACATGAACCCTACCGAACATGCCTGGGATACACTCCTGGAAATGGAAAAAAGAACACATTGACACCGGTGTGTCAGACCCACCATACTTGCTCCGGACACTGCGAGAGGGCTGTACAAGCAATGATCACACGCACGGCACAGCGGACACACCAGGAACCGCGGTGTTGGCCGTCGAATGGCGCTAGCTGCGCAGCATTTGTGCACCGCCGCCGTCAGTGTCAGCCAGTTTGCCGTGGCATACGGAGCTCCATCGCAGTCTTTAACACTGGTAGCATGCCACGACAGCGTGGACGTGAACCGTATGTGCAGTTGACGGACTTTGAGCGAGGGCGTATAGTGGGCATGCGGGAGGCCGGGTGGACGTACCGCCGAATTGCTCAACACGTGGGGCGTGAGGTCTCCACAATACATCGATGTTGTCGCCAGTGGTCGGCGGAAGGTGCACGTGCCCGTCGACCTGGGACCGGACCGCAGCGACGCACGGATGCACACCAAGACCGAAGAATCCTACGCAGTGCCGTAGGGGACCGCACCGCCACTTCCCAGCAAATTAGGGACACTGTTGCTCCTGGGGTATCAGCGAGGACCATTCGCAACCGTCTCCATGAAGCTGGGCTACGGTCCCGCACTCCGTTAGGCCGTCTTCCGCTCACGCCCCAACATCGTGCAGCCCGCCTCCAGTGGTGTCGCGACAGGCGTGAATGGAGGGACGAATGGAGACGTGTCGTCTTCAGCGATGAAAGTCGCTTCTGCCTTGGTGCCAATGATGGTCGTATGCGTGTTTGGCGCCGTGCAGGTGAGCGCCACAATCAGGACTGCATACGACCAAGGCACACAGGGCCAACACCCGGCATCATGGTGTGGGGAGCGATCTCCTACACTGGCCGTACACCACTGGTGATCGTCGAGGGGACACTGAATAGTGCACGGTACATCCAAACCGTCATCGAACCCATCGTTCTACCATTCCTAGACCGGCAAGGGAACTTGCTGTTCCAACAGGACAATGCACGTCCGCATGCATCCCGTGCCACCCAACGTGCTCTAGAAGGTGTAAGTCAACTACCCTGGCCAGCAAGATCTCTGGATCTGTCCCCCATTGAGCATGTTTGGGACTGGATGAAGCGTCGTCTCACGCGGTCTGCACGTCCAGCACGAACGCTGGTCCAACTGAGGCGCCAGGTGGAAATGGCATGGCAAGCCGTTCCACAGGACTACATCCAGCATCTCTACGATCGTCTCCATGGGAGAATAGCAGCCTGCATTGCTGCGAAAGGTGGATATACACTGTACTAGTGCCGACATTGTGCATGATATGTTGCCTGTGTCTATGTGCCTGTGGTCCTGTCAGTGTGATCGTGTGATGTATCTGACCCCAGGAATGTGTCAATAAAGTTTCCTCTTCCTGGGACAATGAATTCACGGTGTTCTTATTTCAATTTCCAGGAGTGTAGATTGAAAAGGGCTGTTTATGGACTACGTGACCCACCAATCACTCTGAGGTATCTACGCCGAATCGCCGTTGAGGAGTGGGACAATCTGGACCAACAGTACCGTGATGAACTTGCGGACAGTATGCCACAACGAATACAGGCATGCACCAATGCAAAAAGACGTGCTACTGGGTATCAGAGGTACCGGTGTGTACAGCAATCTGGAGCACCACCTCTAAAGGTCTCGCTGTATGGTGATACTACATGAGCAATAAAAAGGGCGGAAATTATGTTGATCTCTATTCCAGTTTTCTGTACAGGTTCCGGAACTCTCGGAACCAAGGTGATCAAAACTTTTTTTGATGTGTGTATAATCTGGACCGGAAAACTTGCCTTCATTAAGCTGGTTGTCACACCGAGAGTCTCTACTAAGTTGTCGACGTTGACGGCTGTTCTTGATTATCATTCTGCAATATTTACTTTCCCTTCGTTAGTGATGGAATTTTGGAAAACTGTTTAATAACTCTGCTCTAGTTGGCCGGTCATAGTTAATTTTGCCACTGGCACCGCGCAGTGAAGGTATTGTGTCTTACTGCTGGTGTACTTTACATACGACCAGAATTTTTTGGTTTTCCTCTTGGATTTAGAGTCAGAGTTTCGTAGTGGAAACTATTAAAAGCATCTCGCATCGACGTCCTCGCTAAATTTTGTGAGCTCCAGTAAAACATGTACACGTCAAAGCTGTGGCCGCCTACATCACAGACGTCACTGGCGCGACTACAGAATAACAGACAGCTTTGCTTGCGCACGGAAGGCTTTTATTCCCTGGCAGCGACGTCGCATTGGGTCATCTGAAGGGGAATGTGTATACTAAACGCCGCAACGTCAATCCTCTCGCACGCTACTTCCTCAGCTCTCACGTGATTTCCCAAACAGTTTTGGTATGCAGTTTCCCAGCATTCTGAACACGTATTACTGCTAATAGGAACAGTTTAGGATATGCATATTTTTGTTTATGTGCTTCTGTGAAGTAGACTCTCTTGCAGTTTCCGGGTGGACTGCACTATTTTCGGTAATAACGGTACAGTTTCTCAGTACTATCGTCAACCATTATGGACCTGAGCATTTTTGTTCTTTTAGTGTTTCTTACAATGCTTAAGAAGAAAAGAGCTGCCGCATCCCGGTACAGGTTCCCTGCCACAGCATGACGCAATCAGGACATTAGCGTCATTGTCAGTTTCGTTTGCTTTGTTTTCAACTTCTATAGCGGAGATGAGATACAGAAGGGGTCCTTGGTTCGAGCGGTTAGGTTATGGAAGGTCGGTAGCTCTTATGGAGTTGACAGGAATTGTTGGCTGAAGTATCAAGTTACTGCTCTTGCCTTAATCAATTTATTCTTCTAACAAACACATTTACTTAGTGAGGAATCAGATAAGAACCCCTTATCTGAATGTCAGATGCTTTCAATAATTACTAGAAAAGCTGTCTATCACAGAATAGTGCCTGATTGTCATTCGGTCTGCTAACTACCGCCCACTTGGCTTAACTAATCAATCATCAACATTTTGAACTTTTACACTTGCACTCACAGGCCACTTTGCTTACAGTACAAGAGAGACGTGCCGTAGCTTGTTCCTGCTATTCACTGAAATTTCGCTCTTCTGAGGCTTTGAGACAATCTCTCTTCACGACTATTCCAATAACTATTGTGAAACGCTACTTAGTTTGTAATTACTGTGTGTTGACCAAAGGCTTCTTGCAGTCGAAGTGTTTATTGGTTCATTAGGAACTGCTGCAGAGTGTCACTCACCTCTGGATGCTCACAACGGGACCCTCCAAATATATTGTAGAAGCACTTACCTTGAGTACGTGGCTAACGGTTTTTTTAGCGACGGGCCTTGGTGTTTTGAAGTTCATTGGGTCCTTTGTATACCCGTAACATTACATACATTTCGAGCAAGTCAGCGTAGCGCAGCGCTAAAGGTTCATGCGTACCGCCCCTGAGGTCCTGCGTTCGAATTCTGCTCGCGTAATTTTTTTTTTTTTTTCAAAATCGACAGAATTTTACAATTTTATTTCAAAGAATATCAACATACAGTGTAAGGTGTGCGAAAATATAAAGATATATTCAGTTATTAATTTTTTCAAATATTCATTCCGTTTGTGGTTCGCAGTTGGAGTTCCAAATGTTCGCACAACGGTCGCTTCTTGTAATACCTGAAATCGATCTCCGCCCATTATCGTTGAGCAGTTCAAGAAGAAACATAAGATTCGGCAAAGAAAAATTACAAAGTTCGTCGGCTTTAAAGAATTTGCGGCGATAGACAAAGTTTTAGCAGCTGCCGAACAATTCCGCATTCAGACGAGAATACTAATGGAGAATTTTGACCTTGACTTCGTAATCCACACTGTTCAAACTGGCTGCCAGTATCAGGCAACATACAATAGATTACTGTTGGAGAAAAAAACGGAAACCATTCTCGTCCGAAAAAAAGATTTAAACAAGACTACTCATTCTTATACGGCCCAGTATACCATAACAGCATCAGGAAAGGTGATCCCATAAGTTTTTTTATGTACACAAGAACCGTCCGGAAAATTTGGTCCTAACGTTCAAAAACGAGTAGACGAATTAACTGGGAAATACAGAAATGTAGTCGTGTCCTGCACGAAATCCGGGAAGTTCAAGAAACTGGTGTACGAAGAATTTTTGCGTTCTGTAATTCTTCCGTACGCGGGATTGAAAAATTTTTTGTACATCATCGATTCGCGGGGAGAGCAAACCGATTCAACTTTATACGATCATCAGTTCACTGATGAAAGGAAAGCGAGCACCTGCACCCTAAAAGTGGTCTCACCAAAGTGCATTCCGTACTGCCAACCCTGCGATGTCTATCTTTACCGACGGGTGAAAATCTTCACGAAAATTGTTCAGAATTCTCGCGACTTGATGAAAGACAATAGAGAGATGGCTTCTAGGAAGGATTCAATATAATTACATTTGCTAATCCTACATCAGTTCACCGCACCTAATTTTGAAATCATGATTAGATATGCACGGTTCGCATCGAAATTTGTGGTGGAAGAGAAATCTTTTTGAATGCAAACGAATTGTGTTTCCCGGTATCGCTCATGAAGAAACCGTGCGACTGCAAGCCGGTTGCTTTCATAAAATGTGCCTGGTGCTGCGAAAATTTGTGCTTCGGTTGTTTCTATGACAAGTATCACCCACAACATTGTTCTGGCACATCAAGCAATGTGGACGATGAAAAATAAGATTTCGTAATATTTTATCACAGAAAAAATTAATATATCTTTATAATTTCGCACACCTGTCACTGGTTGTTGATATTCTTTGAAATAAAATTGAAAAATTCGGTCGATTTTGAAAAAAAAAAAAATTATACACGAGCAGGATTCGAACACGGTACGTGCTAGGTACATGCAGTAGCCGTGCACCTTCATCGTTGCGCTACACTGACTTGATCGGAATGTTTGTAAATTACGGATATACAAAGTACTCAATGAAATTCAAAATCGATTTTCTCAAAAACCAAGGCCCGTCGGTAAAAAACCAGATAGCCAGGTACTCAGGGTAGGTGCCTCTGCAACATCTTTGAAGCGCATCAAAATCCGTGATTTACAGTATGAAGGGTCCCCTTGTCAGTGGTGAAACTGAATACTGACCTACTCTCTGCTACGTGACTGGTTTATATAGTTTTTAATTGACTCTGCTTACACACTGTCCTCTTCGATCTCTTTCTGAATCATTCCGCTGCACCCTTCCCTCGACATGGGATCGCCTTGACTGTGACTGTTTCTCTAAATCGTGCTCCAGACTCTTCCATTACGTACGTGGGAATGTTTCCTATTATTCAATTTACCTCGACCCTCTGTGCTGTTGGCGATGTGTCAGTTGCAGTGCTACCTGACGGCTTTGACCAACCACGAAGAAGCAAATAGGTCCACCTGCTTTGAGAAGCATTATCTGCCCCCTATATCTAGTTAACTTCCTTTTGTCACGCACGGGCTCGTCTTGCAAGCGAAAGCCGGATCATTTCTCTCATTGTGATCTGACATGTGATAAAATTTATTAAATTTTTCTGGGAGCACAACAGTGAAGTGTCGTTAGGCGGATTATTCAAGTTGTTTATAAGCTTTTGGCGAACACAATCGTGGATCTGGTTCGATTCCGTATGAACCGGATGTGTTAAGCGACTGTGTTTATTTAAAGTTGAGAAAATGTACAGAAATCAGTCGTTAATAACTTGTTCATTGCATATCTGCAATTCAATCACTGTGTGAGTATGTGTCTGTGTGTGTGAAATCTTATGGGACTTAACTGCTAAGGTCATCAGTCCCTAAGCTCATACACTAATTAACCTACATTATCCTAAGGACAAACAAACACACACACACACACACACACACACACGCCCGAGGGAGGACTCGAACCTCCGCCGGGACCAGCCGCACAGTCCATGACTGCAGCGCCCTAGACCGCTCGGCTAATTCCGCGCGGCAATTCAGTCACTGTGTCGCTATCATCAATGAGGTAAGATGCAAGTCAAATCACTATTATTGCTTAGCTATACAAATATCCCGGCTACACTATCCATGTCAGTATTTCCGTTCGCTGTTTTCTGGCATGGACAGTATGGTAGGGGTTATTTGTCTGAGGATGATTCGACTTGCATATTACCGCACTGACAGTAGCTTCATATTGGTTAAATCTAGACATGCTGTACACAGATTATTAATAACTGATTCCTGTAAATTTTCCCAACTTAAATTATGAGTACTTACACCCACTTCAGTTCCTAAATGGAACACTGTTACAGCACGGCAAAAATTATATAATTTGATTTACTGGACTCAAGATTACTTTCACCAAGCAGGATTGTCGTATGCGAGCAAAAAAGTCACTAAGAAATTGTTTCTGTTTGTTCTAACAGCGAACTATTACGCGAGAGAATATGTAGGCTCCAAATACATTAGAAGAAATTGAGATACGGATAGAAAATTAGTTTGTTTAAAACAGAACAACAGCGAGCCAATGGAAACATTACTGATAGGAGCAGTGTAGCAAAACCTAATGTCAGTAATACAACATTGTCTTCAAAAGTATCAGTAGCGTTTCGACAGCAAATTGCTAACAGCTGTCAGTGCCAGCTGACTTGCAGTCGATAGTGTGTGCAGATCCTACAGTAAAGACTGAATTAGTACATAAAAATGGATTTGGTTTTTCATCTACAGAAATGGATACTGAATAGTGGCAAATTAGTTCCTGTTTGTTGCGAAAGTACAAAACTCTTCCGCCGTTCGCCGCTGTTTTCCTTGCAACTGAAAAGACAGATCTTAACATTCGACTGACGCTTTACATTCGATCCGCGACGTTTCTCCCTCGTTTTGCCAGCAAATGTTCAAAACAACTAAAATGTGAATGAACGAAGGATTAGCATGTATTTGAACGCTACCTCTCTGATAACAAAGTAATATGTACAACACTGTCTCGGCTAAGAACGTGGTACTTAGTAGGTACCTGCTATAAAGTCGTAGAAGTAGTACACCATCGATACGCAGCTCAGATCCTAGGGAAGCTCTTCGAAACGACATGGGCATACTTGAAAGTGACGCCTCGGAATTTTTTATTCCCACCGTATATCGCTTGAGGTATCATGTTTCATATATACTACTCGGTCGACTTTCCTGCTTTGCTGAAGCAAGTTGCATTCCTCTGCCGCTAAACAGACTCCGAATTGTAACGTGTAACGTGGCATTGTTTAAAGTAACTGTTTAGATATGTCAGAGACCCTCACAAAACAGAAAGCACGAATTTCACGAGTTTGTCCAGACTTGAAGCACCCTCTTTTTCAACACGACAACGCCAGACCACTCTTGAGCTTTGCGACATCTGCAACTATCTGAAGCCTTCAGCCCAAGCCGGCCGGTGTGGCCGAGAGGTTCTAGGTGCTTCAGTCTGGAACTGCGCGATCGCTAGGGTCGCAGGTTCGAATCCTGCCTTGGTCATGGATGTGTGTGATGTCCTTAGGTTAGTTAGGTTTAAGTAGTTCGAAGTTCTAGGTGACTGATGACCTCAGACATTAAGTCCCATAGGGCTCAGAGCCATCCTCCATTCAGCGCCGACCTGGCCCCATCCGATTTTCATCTGTGTACAAAACTTGATAAAGAGTTTCGAGGACTTAGGTCTATGGTGATGACGCGGTTGTAAGAAGAGGTGAGCTTATGGCTACGTCAACAATCAGTCTGCAGTGACGGTATCCAAAAAAGTCTGTCGTTCGGAGAAATGTAGTAGTCGCCAGGGTGACTATGTTGAGGAATTGATAAATAGACATGAAGAATAAAGATAGACAATATTAATGAAGTGTGTTTTATTAAAAAGTTATTAGACTTTTCGTGAAAAAAAAATCGGAAACATTAATTTTCGGCAAGCCTTTGTAATGATAAACGGTAAGTCGAGCGAGTGAAACACACTTATCAGAACTTGAGTATCTTCCTACGTGTTTTTGTTACTATTTAATTAATAACCAACAGATTAAATCAACATGCCACATAAAATAAACAAAAAGAATATCGTTTTAGATATAGGATAAGAACTAGATACGTAGTACGATAAATGTTAAAGTACTGGCTAGTACTGCATTTTGCGGAAATTACCAAAACTCAGTTGTTATGTAAAAACAGTGACAAATACTGGAAACTTGCATACACCAGAATAATGATTTGATAAAATTTATCCTTTCTCTTAAAATTGATAGTTTTATTAATTGTTACAATTTCATTAAATGATTGCAGTTAATAATAACTGATACGCGATCACCATTAACGTGTCAAAAGCCTGATTTTTACAGTGCGTTTCCTGTGGAACTTACAGGATTTTAGCAAAGTCATGAATTTGAAGAATTTTATTTTCATTTAGAGCAACGATCTCTGTCATTAATAACCAGACCGCGGGTGCGTTGCGCATTATAGCTCTCCTGTGAAGGCTTCACGTCGTTTCTGTTAAATGAACAGTGCTGTGACCTTTAATGATGTACGATTCAAATAAGTGAACAGTCTGTGTTGCAATTATGTAATCATGGGGCTAGTTTAGCGAAACTTCGATGTGACTTCAGTACCATTGGATCTGGATTTATCTCCGGAGCTTTGCACAGCCAACATTTCCAAATTACATCGTATTCTGTATAAGAAGAAATTTATTATTCAGTTCAATTACACAACTCGAGGCTGTAAAATAATGATTATCTGTAGGAGCACTAAACTTGAATATGCAAGTGGGCACTGATGGTGAAATACGTCTACTCAAACGCGAGAAATAACATAAACAACTGTCTGCACTTTTATAACTGAGAGTTTAAGACCTGCTCGTGCAAATTAAAGTACAGCTGCTAGTTGCGAGCCGGAGAATCTAAACCCGGATCGAATCCCAAGTCTGATTTTTACCTGGTTTTCCGTAGTTAATTAGGAAAGTACTGCTCTAAATCGCACTCTCCGCCTCAAGAGGTGTTATACACAGACATTTACAATACGATAACAGATACAGTGACAAACAGAACATACTGAATGTACATGATTCACTGACATACGGGGCGTACGTTTCCTCTCCATTAGATTATCTGCCGAATGTAACGACAGGAAGGGTATCCGACCACATAAAAAAGACCACTAGATTGATAGCGGACTCTTAGGACTGGATAAATGCGAGAGAAGAGGCATATTAAAGGGGGTTATACAACTCAGATGATAAAAATTATGGGGTAGCGAAATGCATATACAAGGTGGTTGATCGTGACCGGGCAAATATCTCACGAAATAAGCGTCAAACGAAAAACCTAAATAGAACGAAACTTGTCTAGCTTTAAGGGGGAAACCAGATGGCGCTATGGTTGGACCGCTAGATGGCGCTGCCATAGGTCAAACGGATATCAACTGCGTTTTTTAAAATAGGAACCCCCATTTTTTATTACATATTCGTGTAGTACGAAGAGAAATATGAATGTTTTAGTTGGACCACTTATTTCGCTTTGTGACAGATGGCGCTGTAATAGTCACAAACACATGGCTCACAGCTTTAGATGAACAGTTGATAACAGTTAGGTTTTTTAAATTAAAATACAGAACGTAGGTTCGTTTGAACATTTTATTTCCGTTGTTCCAATCTGATACATGTACCTTTGTGATCTTATCATTACTGAGAACGCATGCTGTTAAAGCGTGATTACCTGTAAATATCACATTAATGCAATAAATGCTCAAAATGATGTCCGTCAACCTCAATGCATTTGGCAATACGTGTAACGACATTCCTCTCAACAGCGAGTAGTTCGCCTTCCGTAATGTTTGCACCTGCATTGACAATGCGCTGACGCATGTTGCAGGCGTTGTCGGTGGATCACGATGGCAAATATCTTTTAACTTTCCCCACAGAAAGAAATCCGGGGATGCCAGATCCGATGAACGACGACCAATCCACCTGTCATTAAATATGCTACTCAATACCGCTTCAACCGCACGCGAGCTATGTGCCGGACATCCATCATGTTGGAAATACACCGCCATTCCTACATGCAGTGAAACATCTTGTAGTAACATCGATAGAACATTGCGTTGTAAATCAGCATACATTGCACCATTTAGATTGCCATCGATAAAATGGGGGCCAATTATCTTTCCTCCCATAATGCGGCACCATACATTAACCCGCCAAGGTCGCTAATGTTCCACTTGTTGCAGCCATCGTGGATTTTCCGTTGCCCTACAGTACATATTATGCCGGTTTACGTTATCGCTATTGGTGAATGACGCTTCGTCGCTAAATAGAACGCATGCATAAAATCTGTCTTCGTCGCGTAATTTCTCTTGTGGCCAGTGGCAGAACTGTACACGGCGTTCTAAGTCGTCGCCATGCAATTCCTGGTGCATAGAAATATGGTACGGGTGCAATCGATGTTGATGTAGCATTCTCAACATCAAAGTTTTTGAGATTCCCGATTCTCGCGCAATTTGTCTGCTACTGATGTGCGGATTAGCCGCGACAGCAGCTAAAACACCACTTGGGCATCATCATTTGTTGCAGGTCGTGGTTGATGTTTCACATTTGGCTGAACACTTCCTGTTTCCTTAAACAACGTAACTATCAGGCGAACGGTCCGGACACTTGGATGATGTCGTCCAGGATACTGAGCAGCATACATAGCACACACCCGTTGATCGTTTTGATCACAACAGCCATACATCAACACGATGTCGACCTTTTCTGCAATTGGTAAACGGTCCATTTTAACACGGGTAATGTATCACGAAGCAAATACTGTCCGCACTGGTGGAATGTTACGTGATACCACACACTTATACGTTTGTGACTATTACAGCGCCATCTATCACAAAGCGAAATAAGTGGTCCAACTAAAACATTCATATGTCTTTGCGTACTACACGAATATGTAATAAAAATGGGGGTTCCTGTTTAAAAAAACACAGTTGATATCTGTTTGACCTATAGCAGCGCCATCTAGCGGTCCAACCATAGCGCCATCTGGTTTGCCCCTTCAAGCTAGACGAGTTTCGTTCTTTGTAGTTTTTTCGTTTGATGCTTATTTCGTGAGATATTTGGCCCTTTCACGAACAATGGACCACCTTGTAATCAGATGGCAGTAGCATCGTGTACACAAGGCATAAAATGGCAGCGAATGCGAGGAGCTGTCTTTTGTACTCAGGCGGTTCATGTCGAAATATTTACGACTTGGTTATGGCCGTACGACGGGAATTAATAAACTTTGGACGCGGAATAGTAGTCGGGGCTTGACGAGTGGGACATTCCATTTCGGAAATCGTTAGGGAATTCAGTATTCAGAAATCGACAACGTCAGGAGTGTGCCGAGAATGCCAGACTTCAGGCACTATCTCTCAAAACGAACATCGCGGTGGCCGAGGGCCTTTACTTAACGAGTGAGAGCAGCGGCGTTAACAGACAAACAACACAGCGTGAAACAACCGCAGGAATCGATATGAGACTTACTCGAACGTATTCGTTAGCAGACTGCGTGAAATTTGTCGTTAATGGGCTTTGGCAGCACACAATAGATGCGAGAACCTCATATAACAGCACGACATCGCCTGCAGCGCCTCTCCTGCGCTGGTGATCAAATGGGATGGACCTACGACGACAGGGAAACCGTGGCCTGGTCAGATGAGTCATGAGTTCAGATGAGAAGAGCAGATGGTATGTTTCCAGTGTAGCGCAGACGTCGCGAAGCCATGGATCCAAGTTGTTCACAAGTCGCTGTGCAAGCTGATGGTGTCTCCATAACGGCCGGCCGCTGTCGCCGAGCGGTACTAGGCGCTTCAGTCCGGAAACCCGCTGCCGCTACGGTCGCAGATTCGAAACCTGCCTCGGGCGTGGATGTGTGTGATGTCGTTAGGTTAGTTAGGTTTAAGTAGTTGCTAGTTAGGTTTAAGTAGTTTTAGGTCTAGGGGCCTGGCCGAAAGGCGAAGGTGGGATCTGGCCGCGTGGCAGCTGCCCTACCCCTTTCCAACAGGTACGGGGTGCTTCCTAGTGGTGATGACATCGTTTCCGAGCCACCACAGGATGCCTCGCCTGTTGGGCCAGTGGCCGATTCTCCGGCAAGGTCCCGACAGTCACAGAGGGCGGGCCTATTAGTTATAGGGAGCTCCAACGTTAGGCGGGTTATGGAGCCCCTCAGGAAAATAGCGGGTAGGTCGGGGAAGAATGCCAGTGTGCACTCGGTGTGCTTGCCGGGGGGTCTCGTCCGTAATGTGGAGGAGGCCCTTCCGGCAGCTATTGAACGCACTGGGTGTGACCGGCTGCAGATAGTAGCACATGTCGGAACGAATGACGCCTGCCGCTTGGGTTCTGAGGCCATCCTTGGTTCCTTCCGGCGGCTGGCTGATTTGGTGAAGACAACCAGCATCGCACGCGGAGTGCAAGCTGAGCTTAATATCTGCAGCATAGTGCCCAGAGTCGATCGCGGTCCTCTGGTTTGGAGCCGTGTGGAGGGTCTAAACCAGAGGCTCAGACGACTCTGCGACTATAATGGTTGCAAATTCATCGACCTCCGTTATTGGGTGGAGAACTGTAGGGCCCCCCTAGACAGGTCAGGCGTGCACTACACACCGGAAGCAGCTACTAGGGTAGCAGAGTACGTGTGGCGTGCACACGGGGTTTTTTTAGGTTAGAGGGACCCCCCCTTGAGCGAAACGATAAAATACCTGACGGCTTACCAGAGAGGACATTATCATCGTTGATAAAGAACGTCCGTCCTCAGAGACCAAAAACAGGAAAAGTTAACGTAATATTGGTAAACTGCAGGAGTATCCAGGGCAAGGTTCCTGAATTAGTATCTCTTATTGAAGGAAATAGTGCGCATATAGTATTAGGAACGGAGAGTTGGTTAAAACCGGAAGTGAACAGTAACGAAATCCTAGACACAGAATGGAATATATACCGCAAGGATAGGATAAACGCCAATGGTGGAGGAGTATTTATAGCAGTAAAGAATTCAATAATATCCAGTGAAGTTATTAGCGAATGCGAATGTGAAATAATCTGGGTTAAGTATCAAAGGTGGGTCAGATATGATAGTCGGATGCTTCTATAGACCACCTGCACCAGCAACCGTAGTAGTTGAGCGCCTCAGAGAGAACCTGCAGAACGTCGTGAAGAAGTTTCGTGATCATACTATTGTAATAGGGGGAGACTTCAATCTACCAGGTATAGAATGGGATAGTCACACAATCAGAACTGGAGCCAGGGACAGAGACTCTTGTGACATTATCCTGACTGCCTTGTCCGAGAATTACTTCGAGCAGATAGTTAGAGAACCAACTCGTGAAGCTAACGTTTTAGACCTCATAGCAACAAATAGACCGGAACTTTTCGACTCCGTGAATGTAGAAGAGGGTATCAGTGATCATAAGTCAGTGGTTGCATCAATGACTACAAGTGTAATAAGAAATACCAAGAAAGGAAGGAAAATATATTTGCTTAACAAGAGTGATAGGGCACAAATCGCAGAGTATCTGAGTGACCACCATCAAACGTTCATTTCTGAGGAAGAGGATGTGGAACAAAAATGGAAAAAATTCAGAAACATCGTCCAGTACGCCTTAGATAAGTTCGTACCGACTAAGGTCCAAAGCGAGGGGAAAGATCCACCGTGGTATAACAATCATGTACGAAAGGTACTACGGAAACAAAGAAAGCTTCATCATAGGTTTAAGAGTAGTCGAATCATAGCTGATAAGGAAAAGCTGAACGAAGCGAAAAAGAGCGTAAAGAGAGCAATGAGAGAAGCATTCAACGAATTCGAACATAAAACATTGGCAAACAATCTAAACAAGAACCCTAAAAAGTTTTGGTCATATGTAAAATCGGTAAGCGGATCTAAATCCCCTATTCAGTCACTCGTTGACCACGATGGCACCGAAACAGAGGACGACCGAAGAAAGGCAGAAATACTGAATTCAGTGTTCCGAAACTGTTTCACTGCGGAAAATCGTAACACGGTCCCTGACTTCAGCCGTCGCACGGACGCCAAAATGGAAAATATTGAAATAAACGATATCGGAATTGAAAAACAACTGCTATCACTTAGTAGCGGAAAAGCATCCGGACCAGACGAGATACCCTTAAGGTTCTACAGTGATTACGCTAAAGAACTTGCCCCCTTTCTATCAGCAATTTATCGTAGATCGCTGGAAGAACGTAAAGTACCTAGCGACTGGAAGAAAGCGCAGGTCGTTCCCATTTTCAAGAAGGGTCATAAATCAGATGCGAATAATTATAGGCCTATTTCGCTTACGTCAATCTGTTGTAGAATAATGGAACATGTTTTGTGTTCTCGTATTATGACGTTCTTAGATAATACAAATCTCCTTCATCATAACCAACATGGATTCCGCAAACAGAGATACTGTGAAACTCAGCTCGCCCTATTTGCCCAAGAAATTCACAGTGCCGTAGACACTGGCGAGCAGATTGATGCCGTATTCCTGGACTTCAGGAAGGCATTTGATACGGTTCCGCACTTACGTTTAGTGAAAAAAATACGAGCTTACGGAATATCGGACCAGGTTTGTGATTGGATTCAGGATTTCCTAGAAGAAAGAACACAACATGTCATTCTTAACGGTTCAAAATCTGCAGATGTAGAGGTAATTTCGGGAGTACCGCAGGGAAGCGTGATAGGACCTTTATTGTTTACAATATACATAAATGACTTAGTTGACAACATCGGTAGCTCCGTGAGGCTATTTGCAGATGACACGGTTGTCTACAAGAAAGTAGCAACATCAGAAGACTCGTACGTACTCCAGGAGGACCTGCAGAGGATTAATGCATGGTGCGACAGCTGGCAGCTTTCCCTAAACGTAGATAAATGTAATATAATGCGCATACATAGGGGCAGAAATCCATTCCAGTACGATTATGCCATAGGTGGTAAATCATTGGAAGCGGTAACGACCGTAAAATACTTAGGAGTTACTATCCGGAGCGATCTGAAGTGGAATGATCACATAAAACAAATAGTGGGAAAAGCAGGCGCCAGGTTGAGATTCATAGGAAGAATTCTAAGAAAATGTGACTCATCGACGAAAGAAGTAGCTTACAAAACGCTTGTTCGTCCGATTCTTGAGTATTGCTCATCAGTATGGGACCCTTACCAGGTTGGATTAATAGAAGAGATAGACATGATCCAGCGAAAAGCAGCGCGATTCGTCATGGGGACATTTAGTCAGCGCGAGAGCGTTACGGAGATGCTGAACAAGCTCCAGTGGCGGACACTTCAAGAAAGGCGTTACGCAATACGGAGAGGTTTATTATCGAAATTACGAGAGAGCACATTCCGGGAAGAGATGGGCAACATATTACTACCGCCCACATATATCTCGCGTAATGATCACAACGAAAAGATCCGAGAAATTAGAGCAAATACGGAGACTTACAAGCAGTCGTTCTTCCCACGCACAATTCGTGAATGGAACAGGGAAGGGGGGATCAGATAGTGGTACAATAAGTACCCTCCGCCACACACCGTAAGGTGGCTCGCGGAGTATAGATGTAGATGTAGATGTAGATGTAGATGATGACGGCAGATGTTCAGTCCCATAGTGCTCAGAGCCACTTTTGTGTTCATAATGGCGATGTTTCTTTTTTTTTTACTGGACTGTGTCCTTTGGTCCAACTCACCTGATCATTGACTGGAAATGGTTAAGTTCGATTACCTGGAGACCATTTACACCAGCCTTTCATGAACTTCATGTTCCCAACCAACGATGCGCCATGTCACCGGGTCACGATGTCTCTGAGTCCATGTCACGTCGAGCTGCTGTACCGGGAGATTTATTTATTATTTATCTAGCGTATGGCTCATAACATCACAGTAAAAATTACAGGAACACGATTTTTAAAAAAATCACGTATGTATAAAATGAACAATAAATAACAGTTTGTATATAAGGACACCACCATATTTACACTCAAAGAAGAGCAATCGCAGTCCGGAACCGCGGGACTGCTACGGTCGCAGGTTCGAATCCTGCCTCGGGCATGGATGTGTGTGATGTCCTTAGGTTAGTTAGGTTTAACTAGTTCTAAGTTCTAGGGGACTGATGACCACAGAAGTTAAGTCCCATAGTGCTCAGAGCCATTTGAACCATTTTGAAGAGCAATCACAAACAAATTTCCAGCTTAGATAATATATAGTCGATTGCCTCTTGGGTCGCCATTAGGAAATCCTGTGGGTCACCCTCATATGCCCTTAGTGGGCATTCTTGCACGATGTGTTTGACTGTCTGTCTCTCATCGCCACAGTCGCAAGCGGCCGAAGGAAGTTTACCCCATCTGTGTAAGGACTCGGCGCATCTCCCACAGTTGGTGCTGATGCGATTAAGAGTTGGACAAACTTTGCGAGGGCAATCAAATCATTTTGGTTTACTAAAGATGCATGGCATACTGTGGCAGTTTACTGCTTTTCTGATCTCCCATTCCTCTTTCCATCGGTGTACCGTGAGAAAAGGGGTCCCACAAGACATTAGGAGGTATTCAATGACTTTTGTCACCTCAGTATGTGTGCACTGTATAAGCTTGAATGGATGTGCCATATTTTGGCGTGAATACCACATTGTGAACAGGACACTTCCTAGAGTCCAACCCTTACTAAGACAGTGTTAAGATAGAATACACGCACAGAGTGGAGTGTAGAAGAGATTACGAACCAATCGATCGCAATCGCGGTTTGTGTACATAGTTAATGAGCTGGTAAATTACATTGGCAAATTTCTCTCAAAACGTTCATTTTTCCAACAATTCTAAACGGACGGAGTTGTTCCCAAGAAAAAGGACTACAGGGCGAGAAATTCTGCATAATCTTTGGGTTTCCGGGTATCAATATCCAAAGTATTACCAATACTTAGTGATCGTCGAAAAGGAAGACAGGGGCCACTACGCTCAAACTTGTTCAACCATCACGCTTCGGCGCAAAGAAATCTTTTTCCAGCGGCGACGCTTGACAGGCGCCGATGCAGAATGACCAGCTTAGGAGCCAGTAGGGAGTCTTCGCCATCACTGTACTTGAAACACCGCAAGACATTCAGCACTGGCTCCCTGGTCAACATATCTGCAAAGTTTTAACGGTGGTTGCTCTAAGGAAAAGAAACCAAGGAACACAAGTTAGTAAGCCCGCTCTTAGGCAGTATCTAGTCGCAGTCGATTGGTTACGGTATATAGTGAAGACTGGTGTGCGTGTCTGCCGCCAACTTAGTTCCAAAATGTCCTCGATTGTCCACGATTGTAATTCTGTCGCATCTCGAGAATTGTGCGCTACTTCGGATATCGCTGCAACACGAAACTCGCATCCGATTCTGTAAGCAGCCAACTGATAGTTCACCGAAACTTTTGTGCTAAGCAACGCCCTCGTATGTTCACACCGTCAGCCACTCTCACGCTTGGAAACTGCTATTCATTTCGTTCCCATTAGTTCACTATCTCCACACATCTACTAATTTCGCCTTAAGGCTAGAAAAAACTGCGCTGTTACTTTCTTATGAGTCTTACGTTTCTTCTCATTCTGGACAGCTTGTTTGTGCCTATAGCAGTCCAAATGGTTCAAATGGCTCTGGGACTTAAGTTCTGAGGTCATCAGTCCCCTAGACTTAGAACTACTTAAACGTAGCCAACCGAAGGACATCACACACATCCATGCCCGAGGCAGGATTCAAGCCTGCGACCGTAGCGGTCGCGTGGCTCCAGACTGTAGCTCCTAGAACCGCTCAGCCACTCCGGTCGGCGCCAATAGCAGTCCACGATTGGGGATTCCCGGCCGTTTACATACTGTAAGGGCTGCCTCACCATTTCCAGTGTGTTTGAAATAAATACACGATTTCTGAATTTAACCGCTGTATTTCTGTTTTCCTTCTGTAGCGCTTCCACCTGTCCCTAAAGAACTCAAGGAAGCCACCATTGTGACACCTGCTATCGGGTAGCATGCCCTTATGGTGAATGGTCAAGGAGGCAGGCAGTCTTTGCAGATAAGCCATAATTTCTCTGTAAAATTGCAGGAAGCAGTGACAGATTCACAGGAAAACTTGTAATCATTGATAAGAATCAAATATAAAATTTCCGTTTTAATTAAAGCTGCCCCATGTAGTAATCTTGCTAGGTGCCATGGTGGAGAGGCGGGGTGTTGACCAAATTTCATGCAATTCTGTGTGTGAAAGGGAAGTACACTCAAGCGCTTCCCCATTTAAGCTACCAATTTTTTTGTCACGCAATTGGCAATAATCAACACTGCAAGAAATTATTGGGACACTCAAATGGACCGTTCAAGAGTTTACACATGCGTCGTAAGTCATTTTGCTGATAATTTGGGCCCCTGAACACGTATGGGACAGGGATGGGATATAAAACGTCGTACCGTAACTATTGGAATAATAATGAGGTTGGGTATCACTGTGAGATTTATTATCTTAGGACAAAGAGACACCTCAGTGTACACCGTATTGATTCTGTAGTACAATCGACAAAGAAAGGCAGCAGAGAATGAGCCGTTGGCATCAAACGGGAAACTGCTATATAACTACGGTTCGCTACGTTATCGTGAACAGGATGAAATTTCAGACTAAATACAGGAATATGCTGTGGAACAGTGATCGAGTACTATTACTCGTCTATACAGTAGAAGCCCGCATCTCGTGGTCGTGCGGTAGCGTTCTCGCTTCCCACGCCCGGGTTCCCGGGTTCGATTCCCGGCGGGGTCAGGGATTTTCTCTGCCTCGTGATGGCTGGGTGTTGTGTGCTGTCCTTAGGTTAGTTAGGTTAGAGTAGTTCTAAGTTCTAGGGGTCTGATGACCATAGATGTTAAGTCCCATAGTGCTCAGAGCCATATACAGTAGAAGCCGACCACGGGGAAGATCAGTTTGGATTCCGCAGTACTGTTAGAACACGTGAGGCAATACTGACCCTACGAATTATCTTAGTAAATAGATTAAGGAAAGGCAAACTTACATTTCTAGCATTTGTAGAGTTAGAGAAAGCTTTTGACAATGTTGACTGGAATACCCTCTTTCAAATTCTAAAGGTGGCAGTGGTAAAATACAGGGAGCGAAAGGCTATTTACAATTTGTACAGAAACCAGATGGCAGTGATAACAGTCGAGGGGTATGAGAGGGAAGCAGTGGTTGGGAAGAGAGTGAGACAGGGTTGTAGCCCCTCCCCGATGTTATTCAATCCGTATATTGAGGAAGCAGTAAAGCAAACAAAAGAAAAATTCGGTGTAGGTATTAAAATCCATGGAGAAGAAATAAAAACTTTAAGGTTCGCCGATGACATTGTAATTCTGTCAGAGACAGCAAAGGACTTGGAAGAGCAGTTGAACGGAATGGACAGTCTCTTGAAAGGAGGATACAAGATGAACATCAACAAAAGCAAAACGAAGATAATGGAATGTAATCTAATTAGGTCGGGTGATGCTGAGGGAATTAGATTAGGAAATGAGACACTTAAAGTAGTAAAGGAGTTTTGCTATTTGGGGAGCAAAATAACTGATGATGGTTGAAGTAGAGAGGATATAAAATTTAGACTGGGAATGGCAAGGAAAGCGTTTCTGAAGAAGAAAAGTTTGTTAACATCGAGTATAGTTTTAAATGTCAGGACGTCGTTTCTGAAAGTATTTGTATGGACTGTAGAGATGTATGGAAGTGAAACGTGGACGATAAATACGAGTAGTTTAGACAAGAAGAGAATAGAATCTTTCGGAATGTGGTGCTACAGAAGAATGCTGAAGATTAGATGGGTAGATCACATAACTAATGAGGAGGTATTGAATAGAATTGGGGAGAAGAGGAGTTTGTGGCGCAACTTGGCAAGAAGAAGGAACCGGTTGGTAGGACATGTTCTGAGGCATCAAGGGTCACAAATTGAGCATTGGAGGGCAGCATGGAGGGTAAAAATTGTAGAAGGAGACAAGAGATGAATACACTAAGCAGATTCAGAAGGATGTAGGTTGCAGTAGGTACTGGGAGATGAAGAAGCTTGCACAGGATAGATTAGCATGGAGACCTGCATCAAACCATTCTCAGGACTTAAGACCACAACAACAACAACAACATAGTAATAATAAACAATAATAGTCCCTGGTGTGGTCACATTACGATGGTGCACGTATCTGACGGCGTTAACATGAATAAGCAAAGCCCTACTTTGCCGGTGATGCGTATACTTTACCAAACTCTGAAGTGTCGTATGTACACAGCTAGGAGTATATGCACTGGGTTGCTCGGCGGGCTGCAGACAGGAATGTCGACTTCCATTACGAGCTGCTGCCCCGGATATTTTGCCGACAATTCACGGATTCGGCAGATAACTTATTCTTTTGAATCTGTGAAACTTTGTCCGAGCTACTGTGACAGTAATCACTACTCTGTCGACCAGGAATTTTGTCTTCTAGTCCTTGATGAAACACTGTCTTTGGCGCTCTAGGAGAGACCCCATGACTCTCTCTCTGACGATTCATATGAGATTTTTTCTCAGGACACCAACTCTGGAAAATTAGAGTGTCTCGGCCCCTGCATACTCCAGCACTTTATATCGTGCCTGTGCGTGTAATCACACATCCATCATTTCCATACCATACGCCGCGCACAGCAGCTCCAAAGCTACCATACAAAGCCCAGCTTCAACGGAGGGACGTGCCACTAAATCTGAGCGCCACTCCATGACGTCAGCATGAACCGTCTCCAGCGCCCCCATCATGTTGCCCCATTTTTTGCTGCTTGGGGGAGGACAGAGGTGTGAGAAACTGCAGCCGAGTACTGCAAAACAGCGCCTACGTATTGCGCCTTTCTGTCAGGCACACCACTGTGTCCGACGTCAAATTCTAAGAACCTCACGGTGCACATGCCTGGTGCCGAGACGACGACTGGTGCACCATACTAAGCACTAAAACCATTCTGCGAGGGGTCAACCAGTCGCTCCAATCTTTTGACGGTCCACTGGCCTCTACATTCCGGCTGATACAAAGATGTACCGCCGAAGCCGCCCGTTCACCAAGGGTGGCCTCTGTCGTCAGCCCGCTGTTGTCACCAACCGGCCGCCTTCTGGGTACTCTCTGGCCTGACCACACTCAATTCGCTCAAGTGCACCGCTCCACGCATTTCCAATTAGTGATGAGTGTGCAAAAGAAGAAGAGAGCGAGCTAACAAGGGCATGGGGGTCTTTCATCTTTACCCCACCGTTTCATTTGTGAATCTCGTCATGAGTGATGGTTAACCGACGCAATAAATTTCTCCAGGGCTTCACACGAAAGCCAGCAGGTGTGGCCGAGCGGTTCTAGGCACTTCAGTCTGGAACAGCGCGACCACTACGGTCGCAGGTTCGAATCCTGCCTCGGGTATGGATGTGTGTGATGTCCTTAGGTTAGTTAGGTTTAAGTAGTTCTAAGTTCTAGAGGACTGATGACCTCAGATGTTAAGTCCCATAGTACTCAGAGCCATTTGAACCATTTTTGAAGTTTACACGACAGTCAGCTGGATTTTGTGGCACTATTGGCCCGAACACCCGATCTGGCGTTATCTGCCGCCAGCATAATAAGGTTATTTGTGGGGAGGGGACGAAACAGCGAGGTTATTGGTCTCATTGGATTATGGAAGGATGGGGAAGGAAGTCAGCCGTGAGCTTTGAAAGGAACCGTTCCGGAATTTGCCGGAAGCGATTAAGGGAAATCACAGAAAACCCAAGTGAGGATGGCCGCATGCGGGTTTGAACCGTCGTCCTCCCGAATGCAAGTCCAGTGTGCTAAACACTGCTGTACCTCGCTCGGTGAGGCATAAGAATAAACTGGTAGTGGAAGTTTTCAGAGCATTGAACGTGGTAGACTTCACACGGCGTTACGTATTAACGCCTCGCACGCAGCACGCACTTCTGTCAGCCTGCGTGATTGTTAAAAGAGCGCGAGTACCTTGCACGGATCGAGATAAGAGCGTGAAGTAAAGGTTTCAAATCCCCTCCCCCCTCCTTTCCCATTACTCGAGGTCAGAGCCATTTCCTCGTCATCCAGTCTTTATGGGGGCGATGCCCTTATTAGCGTTATCGCGCTTGCCTATGTGAGCAGCGTCGGTGTTAATAATAAATGCGAGGAAAAGGCGCCAGCAGAAACGCGAGTGGGCGTTATCTGACACGCCCCACGTCACGAGCGGCGCGAGTGGGGCAGTGCTTACGTCAGGTGGCGCTCCAACGACGGTATACGATCTCCTTAAGGGAGTTTCGACAGTGTCATCATCAGCGAAGAGTTACTGTTAAAGCGGGGACATGTAGCTTTATAAGCAGCACCTTTCGACTGGTGTTCAGCACTATTCCATCATAGCAATTTTACACTGGTCTTTACGACCTCCAAGATAGCACCATGGACAGGGTGATTCAGCTGCCCCTACCGGTGTCGTTTTATGCAACCCGCAGTGAGATTTGCATATTATCTCGCTATATCGCTCACTACGTACAAACTATTAGCTGTACAGAAGAAAAATGAAACAGCCCTTTTTGAAGGCTGCTTAATGTCGTTAAACTGTGTACTGGGATACATTTTCGCAAGCGCTCATAGTTTTTAGTTGTACAAGAAAACCGTACAAAAATGACTTTCATACGCACCTCCACTGCCACAATCAGCCCCCAACTGTCAAGATTTCTAGTATGTTGTTCATGGCAGTACCTGCTACCAATTTACAAATTTTAGCGACCAAATTAATTATTTCCCACATTCGAGGGTTCTGGATTTATTTCTCCACGGGCCTATTCGAGCACTTACTAACAACGACATTGACATTTGTGTAAATTTTACATAACAGTTTTTTTTAATTTTAACAGCATAAAATAAGAAATTACTACTGTGCTTGTAAGGATTATGTTTGGATCGAAACGTCAACATTATTAGTTTTAGCGTGATGTTTACGAAAGGTGTTTCTCTTCCATTACCCTCACCGGCAAATTCAAATTAATAATGTCAACGAAGCAGCCGACGATACTAGTGGCGTAACAGCCCAATCAATAGAGACCAAACAAGTTGAATATCGGGAATAGTTCGGGAAATCGGAAATTTTTATATAGTGATAGGACGGAGTGTGGTTCATGGTGTGGATTCCTGTTGTCATGTCCTAGTTCATGGCTTGGTTCAAATGGCTCTGTGCACTATAGGACTTAACTACTGAGGTCATCAGTCCCCTAGAACTTAGAACTACTTAAACCTAACTAACCTGAGGACATCACACACATCCATGCCCGAGGCAGGATTCGAACCTGCGACCGTAGCGCTCACGCGGTTCCAAACTGACGCGCTTAGAACCGCACAGTCCTGGTTCATGAACCAAAGGCAAAGTATGAGTAGCCAAGTAAGTGGTCCTAACAGTCGGGATACGAGTTACTTTGGAATAAGGCTGGGCATCTCGGACATATTCCCAGTCGTGGCCACCTTTGTGCTCAGACGGCAAAGACTACCAAATCCAACGGTTAGTCCCTCAACCGTTAGGGGTAAAACTCAATGGGACCTGGGACTAGTAAGGCTAGCAACTTGCATCCCTTGTACTTTAAATTTGACGCTGGCAACAATCAGAGCAAAATGCCTCTGACCTTTGGAGGTGACGGAGTCCCACGTCTAATTGACAAACCAGGGACTCCTAAGATACGACTCGGCAAACGAATGGTAACGAGATGGGGAGCTATTAATTTCAATGGGGGCTACTCTGAGAAGAAGGTAGAGCTGGCAGAGGCTGCAAGTAAGATGGTTGGACGTTTTAGCTGTTAGTGACATTCGCGTAGGGGGTGAGAAAGAAGAGGAAGTGGGAGAATACAAGGTCTACCTGTCAGGAGTCAAAGCAGGAATAGCACAATGGGGTGTAGGGCTTTACATCAGGAAAGAAATGGTACCCAGCGTAGTTCAAATAAGGTATGTATACGAACGACTGATGTGAATAGATTTGACAGTGTCTAGCAAGAAAATTAGGATTGTGTCAGTATATTCGCTTTGTGAAGGGACAGATCAAGATAAGATGGATAGTTTTTATGACGCACTCAGTGATGTAGTTGTTAGAGTAAAGGACAAGGACAGTGTTCTGCTCATGGGTGATTTTAATGCCAGGATTGGAAATCGAACAGAAGGGTATGAAAAGGGTATGGGTAAATTTCAAGAGGATATGCAGGCCAACAGGAACGGGAAGCAACTCTTGGATTTCTGTACCATTGCCGGCCGCGGTGGCCGTGCGGTTCTAGGCACTCCAGTCCGGAGCCGCGCTGCTGCTGCGGTAGCAGGTTCGAATCCTGCCTCGGGCACGGGTGTGTGTGTTGTCCTTAGGTTAGTTAGGTTTAAGTAGTTCTAAGTTCTTGGGGACTGATGAGCACAGCAGTTGAGTCCCATAGTGCTCAGAGCCATTTGAACCATCTGTACCATTCTGGGATTAGTAATCACAAACTGCTTGTTTAAACACAAAAATACTTGGGAAGACAGGGGAACCAGATCTGTCATTGACTATATAACAACATATCAGGAATTCAGAAAGGCTGTGAGGGACACACGTGTATTCCGGGGATTCTTTGATGACACTGATCACTATTTAATCTGCAGTGAAATTGGTATTGTGAAGCCGAAAGTGCAGGAGATCAGGTCCATATGTAGGAGGACAAGAGTGGAGAAACTTCAGGATAAGGAAATCAGGCACAAGTACATAACAGTGATCTCAGAAAGGTACCAGTTAGTTGAATGTAGTCAATTACAGTAATTGGAAAGGAAATGGAGAAGTTACAGGGATACAGTACTAGAAGTGGCTAGAGAATGTCTTGGAACAGTAGTGTGTAAAGGTAGGATGAAGCAGACAGCTTAGTAGAATGACACAGTCAAGGCCGCCTGTAAAAGGAAAAAGAAGGAGTATCAAAAATGGTTACATACTAGAACTCAGGTAGACAGAGAAAGTTATGTTGAAGAAAGAAACAAAGCCAAACAGATAATTGCAGCATCCAAGTAGAAATCTTGGGAAGAGTTTGGAAACAGGTTTGAGACTTTGGATCAAGTGCTGGAAAACCATTCTGGAGTGTAATTAGCAGCCTTCGAAAGGGAGGTAAGAAGGAAATGACAAGTATTTTGGACAGGCCAGGAAAACTGCTGGTGAATCCTGTTGATGCCTTGGGGAGATGGAGGGAATATTTTGAAGAGTTGCTCAATGTAGGTGAAAATACGATCAGTAACGTTTCAGATTTAGATGTACAATGGGATAGGAACGATGATGGAAATAGGATCACATTTGAGGAAGTGGAGAAAATGGTCAATAGATTGCAGTGCAATAAAGCGGCTGGGGTGGATGAAATTAAGTCGGAACTCATCAAATACAGTGGAATGTCAGGTCTTAAATGGCTACACAGGATAATTGAAATGGCGTGGGAGTCGGGACAGGTTCCATCACACTGGACGGAAGCAGTAATCACGCCAATCTTTAAACATGGAAACAGAAAAGATTGTAACAACTAAGGAGGTATCTCTTTAATCAGCGTTGTGGGTAAAATCTTCTCAGGTATTGTTGAAAGGACCAATTGGATGAAAATCAGTGTGGGTTTAGGCCTCTTAGAGATTGTCCGGACCAGATCTTTAGCTTACGGCATATAATGGAGAAGTGTTACGAGTGGAACAGGCAATTGTACCTATGCTTTACAGATCTAGAAAAGGCATATGACCGGGTTCCTAGGAGAAAGTTATTGTCTGTTCTACGAGATTATGGAATAGGAGGCAAACTTTTGCAAGCAATTAAAGGTCTTGACATAGATAGTCAGGTAGCAGTTAGAGTTGACGGTAAATTGAGTTCATGGTTTAGAGTAGTTTCAGGGGTAAGACAAGGCTGCAACCTGTCTCCACTGTTGTTCATACTATTTATGGATCATATGTTGAAAACTATAGACTGGCTGGGTGAGATTAAGATAGGTGAACACAAAATAAGCAGTCTCGCATATGCGGATGACTTAGTGGTGATGGCAGATTCGATTGAAAGTTTGCAAAGTAATAGTTCAGAGATAGATCAGAAATGTAAGGACTATGGTATGAATATTAGCATCTCCAAAACGAAAGTAATGTCACTGGGAAGGAGATATAAACGGATTGAGTGCCAAATAGGAGGGACACAGTTAGAATAGGTTAATGGTTTCAAGTACTTAGGATGCATATTCTCAAAGGATGGCAACATAGTGAAAGAACTGGAAACGAGGTGTAGCAAAGCTAATGCAGTGAGCGCTCAGCTACGATCTACTCTCTTCTGCAAGAAGGAGGTCAGTACCAAGACTAAGTTATCTGTGCACCGTTCAATCTTTCGACCAACTTTGTTGTATGAGAGCGAAAGCTGGGTCGATTCAGGTTACCTTATCGATAAGGTTGAGGTTACGGATATGAAAGTAGCTAGGATGATTGCAGGTACTAGTAGATGGGAACAGTGGCAGGAGGGTGTCCACAATGAGGAAATCAAAGAAAAACTGGGAATGAACTCTATAGATGTAGCAGTCAGGGCGAACAGGCTTAGATGGTGGGGTCATGTTATACGCATGGGAGAAGCAGTGGTATAAATATACACAAGGGACTCATGGGTTCGGCAGTAGAGGGTAGGAGGAGCCGGGGTAGACCAAGGGGAAGGTACCTGGATTCGGTTAAGAATGATTTTCAAGTAATAGGCTTAACATCAGAAGAGGCACCAATGTTAGCACTGAATAGGGGATCATGGAGGAATTTTATTAGGGGGACTATGCTCCAGACTGAACCCTGATAGGCATAATCAGTCTTAAATGATGATGATGATGATGATAGGACGGAGTACCACGAAGGAAGTACAAGAGATCCTGGCTGGTGAGTGATGACTTTCGGATCACTTTTCTACGTTTTTCTTGAAAAATTCAAGAACCGTGACCTCCAACAAAGACTTATACCTGCGCGAAATTCACCTACAATAAATTGCTACAAAATGTTTCGGCTCTTATTTTTCTTGGGACAAAAAATTTGCGAGTAGCGAGCGAGAGAATAGGAAAATCTCTCCCGTGGTTTATAAAGACCAGACATAGTACTGCGGGTTGTATAAAACTACAGCGGTAGGGGCAGATGAATAGCAACTGCTGGATAGTAACTGCCAGCATTGCTACTGTCTGCGGGAAAACTTGAAATATAGCCGTGTAAATAAGTGGTAACTAGTGTACGGAGCTTTCCGTGCTGCTTGCACATATGCTGCTGCCAGGCAGTCGACGGAGTATTCCAGAATTTGCCTTCAGAGTTACCTAGGAAACCTAAACTAGTTAAGTCATGACACTGAGAGCAAGTAGTGATTCGACGATGTACTACTCGGTAGCCTTGCCGCCTCCACGAAATACGGCAAGACACGGTCATAAACTTTTGTTTTAAGTTGACATTTTTTGTGGTAGCGGCAATTTAATATGAAGACAATGACGAAGTGTTTTGTGTGTGACTGTCACATAAGAGGCGCATAAATCCAGCGGGAGCGGTCGGCAATTCTTCTCGCTGCATTTTCGTTCACTGGGTGAAATCTTCACTGGATTGACGACCGTATATCGCAAGGAGAACCTAGATGCTTTAACCATTCCTATGTCCATTTTTATAATGACTTAAAAAATAAATGAATCTTTCTATTTGGTCTCGCAAGCATATGCGAAGGCTGTTCAACAAGTAATGCACCTTTTTTTTCTGAAAGCAGATTGGTTTTATTCCGGATTTTAGTTCACCATATTATTCCACTATTTTGGCTACAGAACCCTATTTTTCAACATAATCTCCGTTCAATTCGAAGACCTTAGTCCACTAGGAGGGCCTGTATGCCCATATGGAATTACTCGAAGTCTGCGCCAACGTCTTGTTGCATGAATGATATCCCCACCATCCACGTACTGCTTCCCACAGAGTGTATCCGTCACTGAGCAAACCACTTGGAAGTCGGAAGGTCCGACATCCGGGCGGTGTGGTGGACGAGGAAGAACAGTCCAACGAAGTTTTGTGAGCACCTTCCGGGTGAGCAGACTTCTGTGAAACCTTGCGTTATAATGGAGAAGGAGAAGTTCCTTTGCATTTTTGTGGTGATAAACATGCTAAAATCGTTTGTTCTGTTTTCTGAGGGTAGCACAGTACACCTCAGAGTTGATCGTTACACCGTTGGAGTCACAGAAGACCGTCACCATGACTTTACCGGCCAAGCTCGCAGCTTTGAACTTCTTCTTTAGGGAGTGAGGTGGTGCGGCGCCACTCCATAGATTGCCACTTTGTTCGAGAAAACCATGCGACGATCGACGATGAGACTAGAAATGCGCAAGCAATGCCGCACATACGGTCCTACGTTGCTCTTTAGGGTCTCTTGTTTGGCGGTGAGGAATTCAGCCGGCACACATACTTTAGTACCCCAACGGTTGGACGAGTGTGTCAACACTACCAAAAGGAACGTCCAGTTGAGGAGTGAGATGTTTGCTTGTGATCCGTTGATCATTTCCAGTCAGAGTGTGCGCACGTCCCGACATTGCAGGAGTCACAGCTGCGTGCGGCCGGCCCGAGCACTGGTGATAGAACAGGTTTGCACCACCTTTTTGCGATGATGACAGATGCGTCAACCAACGGCTCATCGTGCTTTTGTCTCCAAAGCTTTCTGCAAGCGGCTATGAATACCTACGATGCTCTGATTTGTCACCAAACCTAAATCAATGACAGCTCTCTGCCTCGATCGCGCTTCCGGCATAGATTTTGAAGGCTACGTATAGCGCCTCTGCCGATCGAAACTTCATGAAACTCTACGGCCTGAAGTGGGAGTACTCCGCGATATCCTACAAAAATTCCGTAGTTTTTCAAGCGAAACAGGCCGAGAAAAAGTTTATGCATTACTTATTGAATATCTCTTTTACATGCATACTTCATTTTGACATTGTGTATGTGTTGTATGCTGAGTTGAAAAATAAACCAGCTTGAAGCTGTTTTTTTAAAGTGGAATGGAAAACTTCATTTTCATTTGTTTCGTGCAGAGCATTTAAATGAAAGACAGGCGACTGGTACAGTGAATTCTACGGAAAATTGAAAGCTAATAAAATTTAAGGTTTTGCTATACTTCGGGGAAGCAAATTAACAACACAGTAAATGATATTTTATTGAAGGAACGAAACTATAAGTGGTATAACATTGAAGATTATCTTCTGTAGTATACTGCAGAGTGGGCAAAGAAAGAACCTAACCGTAAATTACAATTTTTAAATACAAGGTGTACAACTTTGCTTCCGCCGTTGTTTCCCCAACATTTGAGGCTTTAATGAAACAAATCGGCTACACATGTATCATTCAAAGAATTTTCCATAGCTGACCACTACTTTCTCCCATCTTCCGGGCAGTGTACGAATCCCGCGTCGAAAAAATTGTTCATCTTTTGAAGTGATCCACGAATCGATCCAGTTTCTGACTTCTTCATGAGATCGGAAGTGTTGGTCAGCCAGGCTACACGCCATTGATCTAAACAGGTGATAGAGGGAACAATGTGTGGAGAATACGGTGTGTGTGGTAGGACTTCCCATTTTAACGTTTCCAAGTATGTTTTGACATCTTTTGCAACGTGGGGTTGAACGTTGTAGTGCTGCAAAATCACTTTACCGTGCCTCTCGCTGTATTGCGGCCGTTTCTCTTTTAATGCTCTGCTCAAACGCCTTAATTGCGTTCGATATTGAGCACCTGTGATTGTTTCATTTAGTTTTAACACCTCATAGTACACGACGCCGAGCTGGTCCCACCAAATGCAGTGCATGATCTTTGAGCCGTGAATATTCGGTTTGGTCGTCGACGTGGAAGCATGGCCGGGACATCCCCATGATTTTTTTGCATTTAGGGTTATCGTCCCCGGTCCCCGGTCACAATGCGATGCAGAGATCTGTTCCGTTTTTGCCTCTGAAGCAACTGTTCACAAACACACAAACGCCGTTCAACGTCTCTCGGTTTCAGCTCACACGGGACCCAAGTTCCTTGTTTCTGAATCATGCCAATAGCCTTGAGACGTTTGGAAATGGCTTGCTGTGTCACTCCCATTAATCGTGCCAATTCTTATTAAGTTTGACGGGAGTGTTCACTCAGCAATGTCTCCAATTCCGCATCTTCGAAAACGTTCTCTCTTCCACCACTATGCCGGTCTATGACGTTAAAATCGCCGCTCTTGAAGCGTTGAAACCACTCACGACACATTCTTTCACTAATAGCATCCTTACTATACGTACTTGAGAGCATTCGATGAGACTCAGCCATTGCTTTCTTCATATTGAAACAAAACAGTAACACCTTCCGCAAATGAGAATTAGGCTCGTAAACTGACATTTTGAATCAAGAACAACGTTATGATACAGACAAAAATATACTAATGTTTGAATGAGGTTATGTTGACCGAGTTCAAAGCTAACTGCGTGACGTCTGCGATCTGTTTCTTCCGACCCCTACTTACCGTTGTCGCCACCTCTCGGCAAACAGCGGAAGCAAAGTTGTACACCTTGTATTTGAGAGTAACTGACGTGCATTCGAATAACGCTAGGTGCAGTGTAACAGTGTTATATCTGATTCTCTTGATACAGTGTGACAATTATTGAACTATATGAAACAAAATCATCATAACTTCTGAACAGTCTGCGTTAGGACGCTCAAACTGCACGGCTGATAGCGGGACGTGATTCGAATTAGCATGGGCCTGTTTTTGTCGGCAATTTTCACGTGAAAATGTCACAGTACAGCGTGCCTGAGCGTATAGCGCTTCTGAAGGCGCACTATGCGAGCAACAACAGCCCAACTGTGGCTCAAAGGAAGTTGGCGACCGAGTTCAAGGTGAAAACAACTGGCGCAAGTGTGCTAACAATCAAGAATTTCAGTCGCAAGTTTGAGAGAACGGGTAGTGTTCGTGATGAAAGTGTCGGCAATGTCGGTCGTCCAAAATGGGTGACAACGCCTGAACGCATCGACAAGACACGTGCTGTGTTTTTTGAAACCAGCCTCAGGAAATCGATCAGACGAGCTGCACGACAGGTGGAAATCAACTGGGAGACACTGCAACAAATTGTTGTTGAAGACCAGCATCTCTTTCCATACAAAATTCAAACCCATTAACCATTAAGTCCCAGGGCCACGGACCAGCAGTTGTGTTTCGCCAACACTATTATCCACAAAATTGATGAGCAGGACTTCGATGGGGCTATAGTTTGCTTTAGCCACGAAGCCCACTTTAATTTGGATGACTTCGTCAATACGCAAAATTTGCTCATTTGGGGGACTGAGAATCCGCATTTCGCGATCGAGAAGTCTCTTCACGTTCAAAGGGTGACTGTGTAGTCTGCAATGTCCAGACACGGAAAAATCGGTACGATATTTCTTGATGGCCCGGTAACTACTGAACCGTAAGTGAAGTTTTTGGAAGATGATTTCATCCCCATTATTCACAGTGATCCTGATTTCGACAACATGTGGTTCTTGCGAGACAGAGAATCCCATCATGAGAGTGACGTCCGTCCTAGAGGAGCACTTGGGGCTCCGCATTCGGGCTCTGGGGTATCCAGAGGCACGGGCTTCGATTGGTCGCAAAAACACATGCGACTCCTTTTTGTGGGGCTACATTAAAGACAAGGTATACAGCAATAAACCAAAAACCATTGCTGAGCTGAAAACAACAATTTACACTACTGGCCATTACAATTGCAACACCAAGAAGAAATTGCAGATGATAAACGGGTATTCATTGGACAAATATATTATACTAGAACTGACATGTGATTACATTTTCACCCAATTTGGAAGCGTACATCCGGAGAAATCAGTACCCAGAACAACCACCTCTGGCCGTAATAACGCCCTTGATACGCCTGGGCATTGAGTCAAACAGAGCTTGGTTGGCGTAAACATGTACAGCTGCCCATGCAGCTTCAACACGATACCACAGTTCATCAAGAGTAGTGACTGACGTATTGTGACGAGCCAGTTACTCGGCCACCATTGACCAGACGTTTTCAATTGGTGAGAGATCTGGAGAATGTGCTGGCCAGGGCATCAGTCGAACATTTTCTGTATCCAGAAAGGCCCGTATAGGACCTGCAACATGTGGTCGTGCATTATCCTGCTTAAATGTCGGCTTTCATAGGGATCGAATGAAGGGTAGAGCCACGGGTCGTAACACACCTGAAATGTAACGTCCACTGTTCAGATTGCCGTCACTGCGAACAAGAGGTGACCGAGACGTGTAACCAATGCCACCCCACACCATCACGCCGGGTGATACGCCAGTATGGTGATGACGAATAACGCTTCCAATATGCGTTCGCCGCCATACACGGATGCAACCATCACGATGCTGTAAATATTTTCATCCGAAAATATGACGTTTCGCCATTCGTGCATCCAGGTTCGTCGTTGAGTACACCATCGCAGCGTCAAGGGTAACCGCAGCCATGGTCTCTGAGCTGATAGTCCACGCTGCTGCAAGCGTCGTCGAACTGTTCGTGCAGATGGTTGTTGTCTTGCAAACGTCCCCGTCTGTTGACTCAGGGATCGAGACGTGGCTGCACGATCCGTTGCAGCCATGCGGGTAAGATGCCTGTCATCTCGACTGCTAGTGATACGAGGCCGTTGGGATCCAGCACGGCGTTCCCTTTTACCCTCCTGAAGCCACCGATTCCATATATCATAACGAACATGCCATAACCTAAATCCGAATGTCTGTAGTGAAGTGAACAAGTTGAATAAAGTGTGTGCACGCCGTAGTTTTTCTCATATAGTTCAATAATTGTTATCCTGTAACGGAAAATGAAGTGCGCTAACATTGCGCGATACTGGTGACTGAAATTTTAATAAAAGAAAGTCGTATCAATTGCACCCACATTCAATCGAATCATCGATTAGAAAGAACCTGCAAATTAAATTAACTTCGGATGAGAAAGTAATGTACGATATGAAACAACGTAGCTATTTTAACTGTACAACGATGAAAGTTAATTCCGAAGAGGAGGAGGAGATTAGTGTTTAACGTCCCTTCGACAACGAGGTCATTAGAGACGGAGCGCAAGCTCGGGTGAGGGAAGGATGGGGAAGGAAATCGGCCGTGCCCTTTCAAAGGAACCATCCCGGCATTTGCCTGAAGCGATTTAGGGAAATCACGGAAAACCTAAATCAGGATGGCCGGAGACGGGATTGAACCGTCGTCCTCCCGTATGCGAGTCCAGTGTGGTTAATTCCGACTCACACAACTGAGTTTATGGTTCGTACACAGATCAGCTCGTAGAGAAAGGCTTTAAACGTAACATGATGCTTTTTTTTTAATAAAACCGATAATGACAGTATGTGTGTGAATACAGCTGTGGTGGAGTCTTACCAATATTAACAAGATTCGGCTGTGGAGCTGACGACTAAGAAGATTATTTCACGTCTTGTCTTATATACAACCGCACAACGCTATTGTGTAGGACGACAAGCTGCTTAAGTAAAGAGCGAAGATCATTGTAGGTTTATTCGTTTAGCATGCGATCCTTCGATGCTATTAAGCTAAACGACATTGCTATGTTCCAGTCACGCCTAAAACACATCACGAATTGCTCTCTCTCTCTCTCTCTCACACACACACACACACACACACAAACACACACACACACATTGTTTGCATAAAGAGTCAGATGCACGCAATATCGTGATTTAAATCGACTGCCAGTCTCCGCCACAGCTTTTTCATTTTTTTAACATTTTCGCCCCGGCTACCCCACCGGCTTTTCTTTCTATTTTTGCAGATACTCGCATGTGCCATTCACCTGCGCCCATCTGCCAGTAATACAGAGCGGAGAAACGATGGAAAAGAAGAGTCGCGGGGAGCCTGGACGGGCTGCCACTGGGTGCTGCCCGCACCTGACGGCGGCGTTTTATAAATGCAGCAGCCCAGCCGGTTCGACGGTCAATTTAAAACTGTCCGACGTCGCTGAAATATGGCAACCGTGATCCGGTTTTTGAGTGAGCGAGAGAGAGAGAGAGAGAGAGAGAGAGAGAGAGAGAGAGGGTTCTTTCCCGCGAGTGTGCGTGAGATACTAGGGGTGGGAAGTCCCCGGTGTGGATCTGCCTGTCTGGGTGACGAGTTAGACAGCCGGCATCGACTCTGTCATTAGGAGTTCCGGTGCAGCAATAGATTATGACCACAAATATTCACTGTGACGGAAGCAGTTGGATGGTGTCGGACTGTCGCAATTAGTCCTCTGTTTCTCTCGTTATACTCAGAAGAAGGAAAATAAATGGTAAGTAAGTGATTCTGACGCTGATCATTAATCATGGACAACGGCGGAACTGATCATTGTACCGAATCTTCGGGACGAGGAAGTAAGTACAGTTGTCCACGGCAAGAACGATATTTGTTGGAACACAGCTGTCCGTAACAGTTCAAGTCTGTCAGCTGCCGATAACCTGTAGTCCACATTCTAGGAGTGTGGAAACAGTGAATTGCCGATAGCTGAGAATACTTCAGAATATTCGTTTAACATTAAGTGAATAGTATCTTCATCTAAACAGCAAATAAAATATTTAGGTCCCTTTCAGATATCTTTACTGAAAAGTTTTCATGACAGTTTTTATTTAGTCTCGAATTATGGATGTATTAATACTAGCTTTGGTGTAAATCAGAGATGTGAAATAAAATAAGTTTAGTTCTGTACATAAGAGTCCAATTTCATGGTGAAATATTCTATTTTCAGGCAGTTCCTCCAGCAAATAATTGAGGGTCCCTGTGATCCTAATGTACAGTCCGGTGATAATTTCAGAGGTGTACACTGCTAGGGTAAATTAGTTCACCAAATTATCATTATGATTCAGAAAAAAAGGCAGCGCCAAATCTATCTATTTTATTCAAAAGTGATGGATTGATGGAGTGTGTGTGTCTGTGTGTGTGTGTGTGTGTGTGTGTGTGTGTGTGTGTGTTTGTGTGAGTGAATGAGTGAGTGCACGCACTTTCCTTGTGGAAGTACCATTAAACACTCTTACCACTGAGGCAAGATACAATAGCAATCACAGTATGTGATATAAAAGCCTTTTTTTTTTTTCTTTTGACATATCAGTGTTTGATGCGGCCTTTACGAATTTCTCTCCTGTGCCAACCTTTCCATTTCATAGTGACAATTGTGCCCTGTAACACCTCCGATTTATGTATCGGGATCTGATAGCAGCCCAAATAATAATTACTTAATGTGACCGTGTACCTAATGGGGTTGGCAATCGGATTTGACTGCTACGGAGTTGTTACATTCCATTTTGTCCTTCTCAAATGCTGTAATAATGTAATGTCTGGTAACAAGAAGAACAACAACACAGCTTCACTAATCAAGGACCTATATTCATCTCAAAAAAACACCAAAAGAAAGGAGACAGCCACTGCCTTCGTCATACATATTTAATAACGGCTAATCTCAGCACAGGCTTCCTCGCAAATTCAATCACTGCAATCCAACACTGCAATCCAAATGATGCCGGCGCGGTAGACGCGAAACCACAAATATCGGCACAGAAATATCACTGCTCACTCTCGTAATTATACTTTTTCACTTTCCCGTATTATTTTAACACAAAGGGGTTAAACCGCGGCGATGGCCACTCCCTTTGACGGTCAGCCTTGTATTACCGCAACAGGCCTCCACACGGCTCGGCCTGCAACCTGGAAACTGACTCCTCCCTACGCTCGCTCTCGCAACACGACACACTATCGATTGTTTGCCCCATCGACCTGTGCCGAGTGCAAACTTATAGTAAGGGCCTATGGACCCCTTACATCCCCGCCGTCGAAAACTTCTTTGGAGCCATTGGCGTAAAAGAATCGGCAAGGGAACTAGACATTGCTACATCTGAACCAAACACACAGTGTAAATAATTAATGAAATTACAATTCACCAAATAATCCCTCGACTCCTGTAGTGGGCTGCCTCCACAATAATTTCTACAAAAGGTTATTACATCTCATAAACATGGCATTGTCCAAATTACAATTTTTTTTTATATCAAATAGCAATAGTCCTCTATAGTCCATATTGAATGAAACACACAACATACAATCAAAAATTATTACGTGAACACATGACATATGAATTATTACATTACAAATTAGTTGCTACAGGTTTTATATCCATTCTCAGGTAATCGTCGATATGAAATATGCAGTTCTAATTATAATACATCAGAAAACACAATGTAAATAAACATTTTCCTTTTTCAAATGTCCGTTTAACAAATAAATGTCCTAAATATATCTTAGTAGGTTTATTCGGGTCCTTGTAGCTCTCACTCTTGACCGGACCTCACCTGGAGTGTCATTCAGTTTTCCGGTCCCTCCACCTCTTCCTCTATAATCAGACGAATGATTAAAATGATTCCTTGGGTCATTACTTCCCTCTCGGTTTTGATCATTAGCTTGACTGTGTTCCTGTGATCGAACAGATTCCAACTGTTCCAGTATCTCCATCAAGGCCTCCCTATCTTTAATTAGGCTACCGGATACAGTCTCTTGCATTCTCTGGCTCATTCTTCTTTTTACCGCTGATATCATTATGTCATCACTCAGGGGTTGTTCCACGGTCTCGTTCAATTCCCACAAATGTTCGGTAAACTCTTTCAACGTTCCTTTCCATGTGGTAAGTGACTTGCGGTGTAGTAGGTCCTCAAGTGCTGCACACTGATGACTTTTGGACCAGTATTTCTTCAAGAATTCTCCTTTAAACTGATCATAATTAGTAGTCCCTTCCTTCTTCTGGACTCCCCAAGTGAAGGCCTCACCTTCCATTGCAACCCTCTGGTTATCCTCTTCTCGTTGCACGGCTATAGCATTTCTCAGATTGACAGCCAATTGGTTTTGCCTATCTCCTATCCCATTAACCGCATCGTTGCATTGTTTCTGCACCTGCGTCACCTCGGCGATTCCATGATCGCAATTTGTTTCCACTTCGGTGATCCTTTCTCCCAATTCGGCTTTAGTTTCTTCAATATCGTCTTCTATCTTTCTTGTTAGCTTCCCTTCCATCTTCTCCACGTCTCCCTGGACTTGTTCTGTATTCTCCTGTAGCTCACTCTCTCTCTCTCGTCGATGTTCATCTTCAGTCGTTCTGGTAACTCCTGCATTTCCTTCTTCAGATTACATTCCATCTTCGTGTACGATGTTATGATCTCTTGTACACCTTTCTCTAATGATGCGTTAATTTCTTGTAAACCTTTCTCTAATGATGTGTTAGTCTCTTGTAAACCGTTTAGTGATTCTCTTGTTTCTTGTAAATATTCCTTTACTGATTCTCTAAATTCTTTTAGCAAGTCTACCAACATCGACCACTTATCTTCATCCTCTGAAACTGACTTATCTCTCGTCGTTTGTCCTGATGTCTCGGGATAACTAGTTGAATGTGCTAATGGGCTATCTAATGACACTCCATAATCACTGATTCCGGAATCATCTCTGTCTTCCTGTCCTATCCCTTTCCTTTCAACTACTGCCTCACAAACCAGCTTTTCTTCAGTAGACATGTTTGGTTTATTTTTAATGCACAGGCAAGTAATACAGAATAACCTCTAGTAACCCAAAACACTCCTAATTACCATGAAACTAACCAAACAGTACCTGAAGTATTTTCAGTTAATCCAAAATTCATAGTTAATCATAGTGACAGTTGTGCCCTGTAACACCTCCGATTTATGTATTCCGTTCGATCGGGATCTGATAGCAGCCCAAATAATAATTACTTAATGTGACCGTGTACCTAATGGGGTTGGCAATCGGATTTGACTGCTACGGAGTTGTTACATTCCATTTTGTCCTTCTCAAATGCTGTAATAATGTAATGTCTGGTAACAAGAAGAACAACAACACAGCTTCACTAATCAAGGACCTATATTCATCTCAAAAAAACACCAAAAAGAAGGAGACAGCCACTGCCTTCGTCATACATATTTAATAACGGCTAATGTCAGCCCAGGCTTCCTCGCTATTCATTATTGTCACACGCAAATTCAATCACTGCAATCCAACACTGCAATCCAAATGATGCCTGCGCGGTAGACGCGAAACCACAAATATCGGCACAGAAATATCACTGATCACTCTCGTAATTATACTTCTTCACTTTCCCGTATTATTCTAACACAAAGGGGTTAAACCGCGGCTATGGCCACTCCCTTTGACGGTCAGCCTTGTATTACCGCAACAGGCCTCCACACGGTTCGGCCCGCAACCTGGGAACTGACTCCTCTCTACGCTCGCTCTCGCAACACGACACACTATCAATTGTTTGCCCCATCGACCTTTGACGAGTGCAAACTTATAGTAAGGGCCTACGGACCCCTTCCAGCCCTAAGTCTTCAATTATTTGCTGGATGTATACCAATATCTGTCTTCCTCTACATGTTTTACCCTCTACAGCTTCCTCTAGTATCTTGGATGTCTTAATACATGTCCTATCATCCTGTCCCTTCTTCTTGTCAGTGTTTTCGTATGCTCCTTTCCTCGAAGGTTCTGTGGAGGACCTCCTCATCCATTACCTTATCAGTCCACATAATTTTCAACATTCATCTCAGCATTACATCGCAAATGCTTCGATTATCTTCTATTCTGGATTCTCCAGTCCATGTTTCACTACCATATACTGCTGTGCTACAAACGTACATTCACAGAAATTTCTTCATCAAGTTAAGACCTATGTCTGCTACAAGCAGACTTCCCTTGATCAAGAATGCCTTTTCCCCCAGTGACAGTCTGCTTTTTATGTCCTCATTGATTCGTCCATCAAAGCTTAGTTCGTTGCCTAGGTAGCGCAGTTCATTAACTTCATCTGCTTCGGTGCCTAATTGCCTACACTTCGGTGCCTAATTGCAATGTTAAATTTTTCGATGTTCTCATTTCTACTTCTTCTCATTACTATCGTCCTTCTTCAGCTTACCCTCAATCCATATTCTGTACTCATTTCCATTCAACTCATAGCAATGTCATCAGTAAATATTATCATTGATATCCTTTAACTCTTAATTGTAATTCCACTCTAGCACCATTCTTTTACTTCCTTCGTTGCCTCATTGTTGTATAGACCGAGCAGTAGGTGCGAAAGACTACGTCCCTGTCTTACACCCTTTTTAATCCGAGCACTTCGTTCTTGGTCTTCCAGTCCTGTTGTTCCCTCTTGTTTCTTGTGCATATTGTATATTATCCACCTTTTCCCATAACTTACCCCTATTTTTCTCAGGATTTTGGACATCTTACACCACTTTACATTGTCGAACACTTTTTCTAGGCCGACAAATGCTATGATGTTTCTCGATTTTTCTTCAGTCATGCTTCCATTATCAACCACAACGTCAGAACTGCCTGTCTAGTGCCTTTACCTTTCCTAAGGCCAAAAATGATCGTCATCTAATAGATATCCAGTTTTTTCCGTTATTCTATCTATTATTATTTCACCAATTTGAATGTATAAGATGAAGCTGATAGTGCGACAATTCTCACACTTGTAGGCTCTAGCTGTTTTCGGAATAGTGTGGATGATTCATTTTTCCCAAAGTCTGATGATATGTCGGCAGTCTCATACAATCTACACATCAACGTGAAAAATCATTTTGTTGGCACTCCCCCCAGTGATTTTAGAAATTCCGATGGAATGTTATGTATCTCTTCTGCCTTATTTGATCTTAAGTATTCCAGAGGTCTTTTAAATTCTGATTCTAATACTGGATCCGCTATTTATTTCCTGTCGTCTTGTTTCTTCTTTTGTCACCACATCAGACAAGTCTTCCCCCTAGTTCAGGCATTCAATGTATTCTTTCCATCTAAGTTATCTTTAGCTTGAGGTCTACTTTTCGATTAATATTTTCGAGTCTGTACTTAAGCAACCACATATTTTGTTTAGCAATCACTTGCCTGGATTAGATGAAAGTTGTTTTCTATTTGCCTCCTTAGTGGCTGAGTCTCTAAAGTCTTTTAGCTAAAGTTTTACTCTGATAAACAAAATTACTATTACTACCACTACTATAAACATGTGTTATCAATATTCCCCAAAGCCAAATTTGAGTGCATAGTTAGTTATGCTATGGTTATTTACCCCACTCCCCTTCTTTATGGTATTAGTATTACTAATATACTGGGCTTCTAATTAAGCACTTTATCTAAACTTTATTTACATATCATAGTTTCCTCTAAATGTAATCGTTATTTTAACCTATTCCTGAACATTGCATTTTAGATTGTTTTTATGTTATGGATACTGTTTTCATTACATATGATATAACTGACATTTCTTCATATACATTTCATTGATTATGCTACTGTTTAACATTGGGATTTTATACTGATTTCTACCTTATACTGTAAGATCGATGTCATTCTATGTTTAGAGATTGCAACTTTGTTTTTCTCTTTACATGTGAAACCACACCAAAGACGTTCACCAAAAATATTCCAGTTCCCTGTATTAAGCAAGAAACTTATCAACAAAATATTTTTGTAACGCATGACGAAAATACTTTCTAAGGATCTGTGACCAACTCCTCAATGTTTTGTACAGTTATAACACTTATACCACTGACAGTCTCTTCAGTACTGCTTTCTTTCACATGTCATTAGTATTTTTGCCTCTAAAAGTCTTTTGTGGTATACTGTAATTCATGATATGCTCTACATATGAGACGTTGCCATTATTTAAGTAATGACAGATGTGATGTTGTGGCTTAAACTGTTTTAACCCTTTAAGTATTCATGTACATTTTGCACTTACTTGGAAAGAATTTGTCACATTTCCTGTATACTTCATGTATTTTTGTGCATCATTGCATAGAACCTGTGAAGATAAGTGAAATATAAGTATCATATAAACAAGAAAACTGCAACCAATATGTTATTATGTCAAACATGTAACACTTATGAAATCAGATTTAAAGCCCGTATCTAACATTTATTTCTGAAGAGATGTTTGCAATGGATAACTGAAACCAGACATAACGCATTAATACAGTTGTCATTGTTCTCATTTAATAAACAATATAAAAATATTGTTATCATAGAGCCTCCATTTTTCATAACACTCATAACATACTTCTAAAATATTTATTTGCTAATGGAAAAGTTAACTTTTTCAAAAAAATTGTTTGTATATTGGCAGTACATGTAGTACTGTATGATAATTTTTTTCTAGGGCATCATGATAATTCGGACATCAGTACAAAACCTCAGAAATTCTATGTAGTATTATTTATTTGTATTAATTATGATGTTCATGATCTTGTAGTTCAATACTTGTCTTCACCTTAAATTGTCTGTCAGCTATACAATTACAAAACTGGATAAGAGTTGTATACCACAGAATTACATCAAAACAAATAAAATGTTTGGTGCAATCCTGTATTCCTGCATTAAGCGTTCATTTTATTCAGACACTAGCAAATTATCCAATATCACTTAATTTTAGTATTCTTTCTCCTGCATATGTACAAATAAATGACTCAGTCAATAATATGCTGTTTTTTTGGTTATTTTTATAATATCTTACTTTCTACCTTTGGCCCTCTCCAACCTGCAACACAAGTGTCTAGCCCCCACAGAATTTTTTCCTAAATAGTAGACATTTATATATTAAGATTTGTAGAAATTTCTGAAAGTGTTCCAGAGTTCTCTCCGTTATTCCCGTCCCCATCCCTAGGAGTACTCAGGTACCCTACTTTCTCAACATTTCTCCCCATATAGAAAGTATATTTTTACCAAGCTCCAGTTACTGCATACTTATGCCTTCTTTGTCATTCCTTTCCATCGCTTATATTACTGATCACCCTCTTCGCAGCATTACTCAAATTTAAAAGTCAAAAGAATACTGTTTCTGTCACCCACAACTAATACAATGCCAAGCAGGCCTGAAACACCAAAGAGAGCTATTACTTATGGAAACTAACAGTCTTTCATCTTTACCTGTCAGCTACCCCTTTCGTATCAATTCCTATCATGTGATCAACTTTTACATGTCTCTACTGGATGGCTCACGCGCATACATATATGATACACGTACGTCGTTCACTTGTTCTTCATTCTTGGCCTGAAAATTAACTAGAAAATGCAAATTGCGCAGTGGATAATACATCAGATGTAAATTGTATGGACGACCTCCAGGTCAATACGATAAGCCCACATGGTGAGCAACGATAATTTCATCTCCTCATTTAATTTGAAAGGGGTTACGCTTGTCCCATAGGTATATGAATAATTGAAATCCTTGTAATAACTTCCATTTCTGATTACTTATCATGAGGATCAATGGAAATAGGTGGTGATGTTCGAAGGTGTGAATCAGTCTAGTCCTTCTTAGCAATTCAGGTTTGTTACAAAGTCTGATGATTCTCACCAACCTTAAAAAATTTAATTGCATTTTGATATGCATGGATCGTAATTTTTTTAGCAGTCCGTCCTCAGTTTCGATGGGATAGGTGGGGGGACTTAATTCCAGTCAGGCTCATTCTATGCAAATTCATGAGGTTAATTTACCAAATGGTTGAAACATTATCATAAATATCGCTTAAAGCAGGTTCAGAGAGTAAATATCCATATGCTTTACTGATGCCTATGCGATATTTTGCATCGTCACTTCTACATGGCATACCATTCGAGATACACTACAAAATACAAGTGAATAAAAAGGCGAACACATTTTTAGGTAATTACTTGCTGAGGCCCTCTCGCTGAGCTTGTGGTTGTACTCTTCATTTGTAGCACAGCTAATGGTGGCTGCATACACTAATTGGGTTCACCTATCTGGCAAAAATTTTCAATCATCGTATCATTCATACTCTTAAGGAAATATGTCCTGTGTTATACTGTGTGATATTTTTGGAATCTGTAAACAATATGCTAACAACTTGCCATAGTTAAAATGAGACTATGTCAGTATCAGTAACACATGGTGGTCTGATACCTCACGACAGACATAGTACAAATGAGCAGAGATTTCGATAAATTTGTATTAATAAGCCTTTCAGTAGGCGCCAGTGTACTAAGTGATGGATCGGTTAATCTATATTTTTAATTAAAAAGATCTATTCCAGATTTCAGAACTACATGGTGACTGAACCACTGGTCATAATTACCACAAACCTTTAAAAAATTTACTTGTTTATTTGTTATGTGGGATTGGACTACAGTTGTAGGGGAGGAAGTAGACGAAAATGCTAAGGGGAGAATATGGACTTCTTAGTAGAAACGAGAGAGGAGAAGGACTAATTGAACTCTGCAATAAATTTCAGTTACTAACAGCGGTTATTCTGTTCAAGAATCAGAAGACGAGGAGGTATACTTGGAAATCGCCTCCAGATACTGGAAGATTTCAGTTAGATTACATCACGCCAGGCAGAGGTTCCAAAAAATCAGATATTGATTGTAATGCGTACACTGGAGGAGATATAGAATCACATCGCGATTTAGTAATGGTGAAGTGTGGGCTGACATTTAAGAGACTACTCAGGAAGAATCAGTGGACAAAGAAGTGGGCTACAGAAGTACTAAGAAATGAAGAGATACGTTTCAAGTTCTCTAAGGCCACAGATAATGCGATAACGAATAGCTCAGGAGGCAGTACAGTTGAACAGGAGTGGACATCTCTAAAAGAGGCAATCACAGAAGTCTGAAAGAAAACTATAACTACAAGGAAGATGTATGTGAAGACTACATGGTTAAGCTAGTCGACGAAAAAAGGAAGTACATATTCAGGAATACAGAAATACAAAAATAGAAGTCACTTAGTAACTTCATAATTAGGAACTACAGAAAAAAATGGAATTCAGCATGTAGGGAAGTCAAAACAACCTTCTGCAAATCTAACATCAAGGGCGGCAACATTAAGAGTTCAATGGGAATTTCACTGTTAGATACAGAAGAAAGAACATAGTAGACCTCGAACTACAGATAACTTATAAATCAATTCATGAAGGTATGTACATAAAAGCATTTGACAATAACAGTTTTAATTTAAAAAAGAAATATATGACCTATTGCTCATAAAATGAGATCTACACCATGAGAGTAAGAACCTATCTCACATAAAAAGCGACTTATTGACCAGAAGTCCATGCCAAATATAATAAAAGTTAAAAATAGAATTGTTGAATATTTAACATACTAAATGTAAAACAACAGGAGAGAAGTTACAAACAGTTTATAAAAGATGATCTAGTCAAATTGAAGATACAGTAGATATGTACCTTATTTAAAATATTGGCTGATAGGACTATGAGTTATAACTTAACTCTTGGAATACCTATATAGTACATAACAGATTCACAGTGATATCTAACTTTTTCTGAAATATATTAGAGTAAAAGCAAGAAATTAATGTTATATTACTGTCTGACACCAGAGACCTATACAATAATACTGATAGCGTACACATACACATACATCTGTAATAAACAACAATAGAACGATTAGTTTGGTATGTATATAAAGCTGATCTCCATTGTGGACATTCAGCATTGTAAAATAGTTAATCGTAAGTGTTATTCAAGTAATACTGTGGTATCATGAACCTTCATAACAGCAACCTAAGGCTACCTAGAATCCCGAAGTTATAAATTCAGCAAAGCGTCATCACCAAGTAAAGAACCAGGATTTAGGCCAAATTACGGGAAATGAGCCATTCTATACAACTGTTGCTGTTGAAGTATTTGATACTACTTTATTTTTAAAATATGTGAGTCATGGTTTTTGTATAAGAACTTGAAACACTGTAGAATTTACATCTATTATATTTTTCTTATTTGTTTGGAATTTTCGCAAGAAGCAACTTGTAAACATTACATAAAGTAACTCACCCTAACAGTTCACTTCAAAACAGGGAAGAAAACACATGGGAAAACCTTTTTGAAAGGAAGTGGTTACCAAAAATAATGCAATATGTCATCATTGGAGTAATTCAAGTATAAGTAATAACAGATAACATATGTACTTAAACATGTAATTTTATTTACATTGTTCCAAAAATCAGTTGTACATTAGGTAATCACCTTTGTATTACGAAAATATTGTTTATTTCAGGTACAACAATATCGTTTGATGCAAAATCATGTAGTTGCATTATGTAAACATAACATTCTGCAAACTTTGATCTTTATTTCGTGATTATTTAACATATCTTTTGGAACCGTTTTTTTGCAGTTAGATTGTCTATTCATAAAAGTACACAGTATTACCTAAATTTTCACTCATAAGAAAACCAGAGGTTACTATAATAATTAATATATCAGAGGTTAGGACTTTTTTATCATCAGCTGAGGACATTATGCCCACTCCCTAGCTCTGTGCAATGCTGAAACAATGTAGTCTGAAGTTGGATTTTCATATTTTCATACAAATCAATACTACAAAACAGAAAGGCATAAACTCTCTATATACCATACTGCTACATCTGGCTTAGATTGCCACTATATAATGAAAAAATAGTTATCTGATATATCTGAACCTTAATATAACAAGTGTCTACCATTTCTGGGCCATGAAAAAATATTTCATTTACTATATACAATCAGACCGTGTTGTTTCTTTAAAAGCCTGACAGTAAAAGCTCTAAACATGATTCATTAACAGTCTGAACTCTATCACTGACTACTGTTTAACCTTACTTTTACGATTGAATCTTTAAGCTCAAATTAATCAAAATTCAGTCTAGGACTCAATATTACCACCCACATTTAAGTCAAACAGTTTTGAGAAAGTAGTTAAAATCTTTTAAAAAATTTATAAATACCATTTTGGCAATTATCTTTCAAACATACCTATTGCCTCTTCACATCAAAGTCCATCTGTATGTTGCAGGAATGATACTTTTTATCCACTATTGCAATGCAAATTTGGAAAAGTTTAATACATATACGAGTATTATCAATTAACACATCACTACCGACCGTTAATGCATCTCTCGCCCCTGTATCTAAATCCCTACAATCATCCAGTAGTCCGGTCGTAACATAAGCGAAGAAGAAGTAGTAGCAGCATAAGTAATAAAGCGTAAATGTTTTACAATCTCATATGTAGGAAACAATGAATTATCGTTCATGAACTCTTTATGTAAGGTTACACGATTTTACCACATTACGACACTTGTAAACAGTCATTGTTCTTTTAGGATTTATGCAAGCAGCAAGACACAACCAACGCCTTCTCTGCACGATAGCAATGGAAATGCTATAGACGACAGTGGCGCCACCGCAGATTTACTAAACACAGCATTCCGAAATTCCTTCACCAAAGAAGACGAAGTAAATATTCCAGAATTCGAATGAAGGACACCTGCCAACATGAATACCGTAGCAGTAGAAATACTCGGAGTAGTTAAGTAACTTAAATCACTTAGCGACAGTAAGTCTTCCAGTCCAGACTGTACACCAGTTACATTCCTTTCAGAAAATGCTGATACAATAGCTCCATACTTAACATACAACCGTTCGCTCTACGAAAGTGTGTTGTATTCGAACATTATTAATTACCTCGAAAAGAAAGGTCTATTGACACAAAGTCAACACGGACTTAGAAAATATCGTTCCTGTGAAACAGCTGGCTCTTTACTCACGTGAAGTGTTGAGGTCTATTGACAAAGTTTTCAAATAGATTCCGTATTTTTAGATATCCAGAAGGCTTTTAGCACTGTACCACACAAGTGCTTGTAGTGAACTTACGTGCTTGTGGAATATCGTCTCGGTTATGTGGATAAGTGACTTCATGTCAGAGAGGTTACAGTTCGTAGTAACTGACGGAAAATCATCAACAAAAGCAGATGTGATATCTGGCGTTCCCCAAGGTATTGTTCTAGGGCCTCTGCTGTTTCTTATCTATATAAAGATTTATGATACAGTCTGAGCAGCCGTGTTAGATTGTTTTCAGATGATACTGTTGTTTATCGACTAGTAAAGTCACCAAAAGATCAAAACAAATTGTAAAATGGGTTAGAAAAGGTACCTGTATGGTGCAAAAATTGGCAACTGACGGTATAACGAAAAGCGTGAGGTCATTCAGACGTGAGTGCAAAAGAAATTCGTTAATGTTCGGTTATACTGCAAATAAGAAAAATTTAAAAGCCGAAATTCAACTAAATACCAAGGAATTACAATTACAAACAGCTCTAATTGGAAGGGAAACATAGTAAATGTTGTGGGGAAGGCTAATAAAAGATTGCGTTTTACTGGAAGAACACGTGGAAGACGCAACAGATCTACTGAAGAGACTACCTACACTGCGCTTGTCCGTCCTCTTTTAGAATACTGATGCGCGGTGTGGGATCCTTAAAAGATAGGAAGGACAGAGTACATCGAGAACGTTCAAAGAAAGGCAGCTGAATTAGTATTATTGCGAAATAGGGGGGAGAGTGTCACTGACATGATACAGGATTTTGGATGGACATCGTTAAAGCAAAATCGTTTTTTGTTGTGGCAGAATCTTGTCAAGAAATTTCGATCATCAATTTTCTCCTCCGAATACGAAAACATTTTGTTGACGCCGACCTACGTGGGGAGAAACGACCATCATAATAAAATAAGCTCGCACGAAAAAATAGAGGTGTTCGTTTCTTCCGGGCGCTGCACGAGATTGGAATAATAGATAATTATTGCGAGGGTGGTTCGATGAACCCTCGGCCAGCCAATTAAATGTGATTTGCAGAGTGTCCATGTAGATTTAGATATAGATGTAGATGTAGACACTACACACGTTTTTGCAATTACACTTATAAAAAAAAGATATGCTACAACTTCAGGTGCTATTTGACACGACAACATAAGCAATGCGCCCCTGAGATACAGAAATACGGGACCACAAAGTAATTAACCTTCACCACTTCATTTCACAAACACATTTATAATAATAACAACGCTCTAGCTACGCCAACCCATCATAACAGTGTCTGTGGTCCTAGAAGGGATACGTAAAGATTTGTCAACACCCCATAGTGAGCCAAAAAAGACATATATTCCGCGTCGAGACGACATAAGTTGAAAAACAGCTCTGCTGGCCACTCTACAACCGCGTGTGTGTGCGCGCGTACGTGCGCGCACGTGTGTGTCTGTGTGTGTATGTCTGTGTGTGTGTGTGTATGTAGAGACGTAAGGACAACACTCACATCCACGCCTGAGGGAGAAGTTCAGGAGGGAGGGGTTGCACAGTTAGTTACGTCGTGCCTCGAACCGCGCGACTGGTGTGTACAACCACCAGTAGTAGCCCAGCATTCAAGAGAGCGCCAGCTCGCACTCGTGTACGCATGAGACGGCTGCGTCAAAGGCTGCAGCCTTAGAGTGACGATGGAGGTTTACAAATATGTTCTGACACACGGATGTAGGTTATAAATATTACAGAAGGCAGTTCCGTCGCAGTCCGTTTTCAGTCTTCTTTGTAAGCAGATCAGAGACAGCAGGCTGTTAAATGCACTATGAGTACTTCTTTTGTTCGTAGAAAAAAGGCGTAAGGGCTAATTTCTTTGCCTAGGCAGTTAGGCAATGTTCGTGTCGCACTATGTAATAAGAAAAAGTATATTCCTCTGGCACGTATTGTTGTGAATCTCTTAAGAGATATGTTCAAGCCGCCTTTCCGCAAGTTCTTTCAACTGGACGCTATTCGGCAATTTGTACGCCCTTAACCTACCCCAGTAAACCTAATGAGGAAAGGAGACCTATACTTCAACGTGGATTCCGAACTCTGTGTAGTTCCTGGCATATCTGCACTTCATTGAGAAATGAAGGCTGGAGTGAAGGCAGACTGAAAAATATCCGTGGCCCTACCGGGATTCGACTGTGTGACCCCCAAGTCACGGGCTTTACCACTACACTTCCAGGCCCACACTGTGTAGTAATGTTTCAGTACTGTTTATTGCAAAACGTGAAAACCTTTAGAATGTGATCTTTTACTGTTACGATTATTTCATTGTGAAGTCAATTTTTGTCGAAACAAGCTACTAAAAGGTGACAAGATATGATGGAAATAAATGTAAATTACGAATCAAAGTGTTGTGGCCATTCATATAACAAGCTCGTCATAGTACATGATGAACGAGCAACTTTTAAACGGAGATCGACAAATAAAATGACTACATTCTTATTCAAACAAGTAACTGACAAACCCGGCACTGTTTGGGTATTCGTTTTGCCAATTTTCTGTTAGAAAAAAATGAACTATGTAGTGTAATATAAAAAAAGTCACATCCATGTATTCGTGAAAAAACCTTTGAAATTGTGAAAAATTCGCCCAAAGAAACATGCATAATGACAGATGTATAGGTACAGTATCAAGGACGATTTATGTAAGCTGGTCGTAGCGGTTTCGTGTGTCTACAAAGCGATTTTGTAAACGTCTGTATGGCTACGTCTCTTCGCAGTTCTATAGACTGCTAGCGTTTTCACCTACAGCCGTTTGCGCTTCGCAGTTCAAAGCTGTTGAAAACTTTGCCAAGTGTCAGGAATTTCCTTGACTCGAGTATAGGAGAGTCTTAGTAGTAATGAATAAACGTACACTACTGGCCATTAAAATTGTTACACCAAGTACAAATGCAGATGATAAACGGGTATTCATTGGACAAATATATTATACTAGAACTGACATGTGATTACATTTTCACGCAATTTGGAAGCATACATCCGGAGAAATCAGTACCCAGAACAACCACCTCTGGCCGTAATAACGGCATTGATACGCCTGGGGATTGAGTCAAACAGAGCTTGGATAGCGTGTACAGGTACATCTGCCCATGCAGCTTCAACACGGTACCACAGTTCATCAAGAGTAGTGACTGGCGTATTGTGACGAGCCAGTTGCTCGGCCACCATTGACCAGACGTTTTCAATTGGTAAGAGATCTATAGAATGTGCTGGCCAGGGCATCAGTCGAACATTTTCTGTATCCAGAAATGCCCGTACAGGACCTGCAACATGCGGTCGTGCATTGTCCTGCTGAAATGTAGGGTTTCACAGGGATCGAATGAAGGGTAGAGCCACGGGTCGTAACACATCTGAAATGTAACGTCCACTATTCAAAGTGCCGTCAATGCGAACAAGAGATGACCGAGACGTGTAACCAATTGCACCCCATTCCATGACGCCTGATGATACGCCAGTATGGCGATGACGAATACACGCTTCCAATGTGCGTTCACCGCTTTGTCGCACAAACACGGATGCGACCATCATGATACTGTAAACAGAACCTGGATTCATCCGAAAAAATGAAGTTTTACCATTCGTGCACCCACATTCGTCGTTGAGTACACCATCGCAGGCGCTCCTGTCTGTGATGCAGCGTCAAGGGTAACCGCAGCCATGGCCACCGAGGTGATAGTCTATGCTGCTGCAAACGTCGTCAAACTGTTCGTGCAGATGGTTGTTGTCTTTCAAACGTCCCCATCTGTTGACTCTGGGATCGAGACGTGGCTGCACGATCCGTTACAGCCATGCGGATAAGATGCCTGTCATCTCGACTGCTGGTGATACGAGGCCGTTGGGAAACAGCACGGCGTTCCGTATTAGAAAAGGGAGGGCTTAGAGCACCATTTCCATATGAAGATTTGAGAAGAATTTAGTGTTAAATACACTGCTAGCCCCAGCACTTCGCAATGGTGTTACCTAACACATGCAACTAACCACTTCTTAAATTTACATGATTTTTGTATTAGCAATTGTAATCAGTTGTTAAATATTTAGCAAAAACTGTAACACATTTATTAAGTAGGTACACAAGTTTGACAAAATATGAGGTATTCACGCTGCATTCAACTGCTGTGTTATTTGGAGAATACAGTGTTCTGAGAGTCATTTCCATAATGCAAAGAAATAAAAAAACTATCAAGAAATAAAATAGATACAGACAAGTGCCTTTTGGAGATAATAGCTATAGTATAATGCTATCACAGGATATATCGTTTGTTGGAATCCCATGAAGTCTTTAAAAGCTGTTACTTCAGAGATTCATTGTGAAAATATTTACTTTCAGCAAAATATTGTTGTATCATTGGATACACCTCTTTTTTCTGAGATCAGACATGTACTCAAATTTACTTTAATATTCGACTGTGAAATATTGTCGAATTTCGAAGGACTCCTTAGGAACCATCTTTCAGCTTGTCTGACACTCCAGCATTTTTAGAATGTAGCGTGTATGTGTGTGTGTGTGTGTGTGTGTGTGTGTGTGTGTGTACGTGCGCTCGCGCGCGCGTGCTCCCGCGCATGTGTGTGTGTGTGTGTGTGTGTGTGTGTGTGTGTATGTGTTTGTGTGTTTGTGTGTTTTGGGGCCTATGGGCGCTCAACGTCGAGGTCGTCAGCGTCCTGACACGCATTAAGAGAAACGAATGAAGGAAAATGCTGTAGAAGAAAGTAAAACGCAAAGAAAGCGAATACGGAGCGTCAAGAATGCCACAGGAAATTGTTATTGGCTGGCCACCCTGTGAACAAATTAAGACCCTTTCCCTAAAATCTTGGTAAAAACATTGGACAAGTCACTGAAGTTTAAAACCTTAACCACATTTGTGTGAGTATTCCCTAAAAGAGATGGCAGATCCACCGGCAAGTCAGCCGCCGCCCGCTGGTCAGAAAATAAAACGCAATCCAATAAAACGTGACGCACAGCGACCTGGATGCCACAAGCACCACACATTGGAGGGTGCTCTCTCCAGAGCAGGAAGCCATGCGTCACAGGACTGTGGCCTATCCGACGTCGAGTGAGGAGAATCTCGTCCCGTCTACGTTGTTGGAAGGAAGTACACCATACACGCGTCGTGGGCTTGACTAAACGGAGCTTATTGTCAGTCTTTTCCAGCCATTCATCTTCACACAGACGCATGACTCGTGAGCTCAACATGCAGGGGAATGTAGCTGATCCTCTTAAGCGACCGACCGCCGCCCATATTCTCCATGTTGGGATTTTCTCACGTTCGGGCACTCTGTCTTTGCACCTGGACTTGGCTGCAGCGATCACTTTTCCGAACCAGCTGCAATGGACCCTAAGCCCTGGGTCAGCTAGGGTTCAGCCATACAACAAATTCACACTACCTCGTACCTACGCCTAACGTTGCAAGACTGCCCATCAGCAAGTAACTTCAAAGCAAGGTACTACATCACTAGTCCTTAACATACAACGTGGAAGCAACAGCCAGGGCCGACTGCAGTAGACCACCCGGATATGCAGATAGGAACAGACAGACTCGTACGGCTTTGTTTTGTTCAAATGGGCATACATGCCAAGAGTATGGAGCCATACTATCTTACTACTGGCTTCCGCTTCTGTTCGTCAAAGTGCCGTCGTCAGACATGTTTTCTCAGACACTCAATGTCTGTGATACATTCAGTAATCGACAACATGGTACAGAATCATATTTGCAATATGCTAGCAATTCAGAATACATGAGAAACAATTTGCGATTAGGTATTCTAAAAGCAATTTTCATGCTATATAACTAAAATATAATATCAGTTACCAGCTTCATTTTATTTACTGTAAATATTGTTTTCTATTTTAGTTCGTGTAATGTATCTTGATCTTCACTTCAGTTGTAGAACTCTTTTTTTCTGACACTCGATTAAATTTCTTTCAAAGACATACTTCTTTTATTATCATGTGATTTATCAATTCGAGTAATTTTTTACTACATAATAAATTCACATAGTCGTGAATGTTTGTGTTATTTATTTTTCAGAACATCGGCAATCATATAATTCCATAGTCGCAATGTTGTTAGTGTAGCCTCTCGCGTATTCACCACTGGTCAAAGCCGATGGCTAGTATCATGATTTCCTCTCTATGTCGTTTATATAGTACAAACGGATTACCCAACCGCATTTCCTACCTATTTTAAAATAAGCTTTCCTAATAAAAAATACATAGCGTTACAAAATGAAGGCCAGAGGAAAATGTCGATAGGGTTGACGTCAGGCGAGAGCGCAGGCTAAGGAACTGGACATCCGTTTCCAATTACACTGTGTCTGAATTTTTCTATGTGATATTCCCTGGCCGGACGATCAAAGTGTGGGGAATACCGTCTTGCTGAAACCACAAATTAGCTCACAATTTCAAGGGAACTTCCTTCAGAAGTGCTGGCAAGGTATTTTTTTTCAGAACGTTTAAATAACAAGCACTGTACAAACCATGTGGTAAGACGTGTGGTCAAGTAAGGTGATCTCCAAGAAGCCCAAACCAAATATTTTGCTAAGAATCTCACCTGGTAACTTCTCGCATGGGTAGTACATGGACTTTAGCAGGCAAGTTGTTGCTGTAGATATTTTGTTTCACATTTCCGGCGCCGGCCGAAGTGGCCGTGCGGTTAAAGGCGCTGCAGTCTGGAACCGCAAGACCGCTACGGTCGCAGGTTCGAATCCTGCCTCGGGAATGGATGTTTGTGATGTCCTTAGGTTAGTTAGGTTTAACTAGTTCTAAGTTCTAGGGGACTAATGACCTCAGCAGTTGAGTCCCATAGTGCTCAGAGCCATTTGAACCATTTTTGAACATTTCCGGCTTTATGTTACGAACATCAGAAGGTTCCAGATTTCATTCTCTACGGTCTCCTAATTTTTTAAAATGGCTTTTTGTAACACGCCGTATATGTATCAGTTAAATTACTTTTATGGAAGCGAATCAGCTACATGAATCACCTCGCACATGTCCACATGAAATTTACAACTAATTAACGAAGTTCAATTGAATACTAATTTACAAATTTAATTCTTGAAAGCAAAAATAAATAAATAAGTATGAGTAGCATATATAAGACATTGAGTAGTTGTTTAACAAATACAGAGTAAAACAACTAACACAAGCCACCCAAAACATATCCTCAACGGAGAAATGCGTCGAGGTTAGGTTTTCGCTGTGTTTGAGCGGATAACGTGGAGAATTATCTGAGGTATGCAGGTAACGTTTACGTTTATAGCTACAGAATTTTTTATGTTTTCACTGTAAAAGTATACTTGCTTTCTGTGACATCGAAGAAGACTCCAATGACTTGTGATTTAGCAACTTGGTAAAACTGTTTTTAAGCACTGCCCCGCTGTCGTGAGAAGAAGGTTTCATAAACGTTTAGCCAAATTGCTACTAATGCAAGCAGACGTCTACCTCAGGTACAGTTCGTTTGTTCACCTCTGACCGTGAAACTTATGAGACGAAACAAGAAGGTTATAAGAAACCAACTACCGCAGGCGAAGACAACAATCATAAATTTGAACGTCGCAGATATCAACATATATTGTTTCTTTGACAACTTTCGGTGTACTATTAGCATGCTTCTTTGACTTCCTGCAGCCAGTTTACTTACCATGACACCATGGTAAAATTCTCTTTTCTCATACGTACCAATACCACTACGGTTGTTGTATAACAGCTATATATCGAGCTTTTAATATTTATATTTTCACTTAGTACCTGGGTGCGTTATACACTCCTGGAAATTGAAATAAGAACACCGTGAATTCATTGTCCCAGGAAGGGGAAACTTTATTGACACATTCCTGGGGTCAGATACATCACATGATCACACTGACAGAACCACAGGCTCATAGACACAGGCAACAGAGCATGCACAATGTCGGCACTAGTACAGTGTATATCCACCTTTCGCAGCAATGCAGGCTGCTATTCTCCCATGGAGACGATCGTAGAGATGCTGGATGTAGTCCTGTGGAACGGCTTGCCATGCCATTTTCACCTGGCGCCTCAGTTGGACCAGCGTTCGTGCTGGACGTGCAGACCGCGTGAGACGACGCTTCATCCAGTCCCAAACATGCTCAATGGGGGACAGATCCGGAGATCTTGCTGGCCAGGGTAGTTGACTTACACCTTCTAGAGCACGTTGGGTGGCACAGGATACATGCGGACGTGCATTGTCCTGTTGGAACAGCAAGTTCCCTTGCCGGTCTAGGAATGGTAGAACGATGGGTTCGATGACGGTTTGGATGTACCGTGCACTATTCAGTGTCCCCGCGACGATCACCAGTGGTGTACGGCCAGTGTAGGAGATCGCTCCCCACACCATGATGCCGGGTGTTGGCCCTGTGTGCCTCGGTCGTATGCAGTCCTGATTGTGGCGCTCACCTGCACGGCGCCAAACACGCATACGACCATCATTGGCACCAAGGCAGAAGCGACTCTCATCGCTGTAGACGACACGTCTCCATTCGTCCCTCCATTCACGCCTGTCGCGACACCACTGGAGGCGGGCTGCACGATGTTGGGGCGTGAGCGGAAGACGGCCTAACGGTGTGCGGGACCGTAGCCCAGCTTCATGGAGACGGTTGCGAATGGTCCTCGCCGATACCCCAGGAGCAACAGTGTCCCTAATTTGCTGGGAAGTGGCGGTGCGGTCCCCTACGGCACTGCGTAGGATCCTACGGTCTTGGCGTGCATCCGTGCGTCGCTGCGGTCCGGTCCCAGGTCGACGGGCACGTGCACCTTCCGCCGACCACTGGCGACAACATCGATGTACTGTGGAGACCTCACGCCCCACGTGTTGAGCAATTCGGCGGTACGTCCACCCGGCCTCCCGCATGCCCACTATACGCCCTCGCTCAAAGTCCGTCAACTGCACTTACGGTTCACGTCCACGCTGTCGCGGCATGCTACCAGTGTTAAAGACTGCGATGGAGCTCCGTATGCCACGGCAAACTGGCTGACCCTGACGGCGGCGGTGCACAAATGCTGCGCAGCTAGCGCCATTCGACGGCCAACACCGCGGTTCCTGGTGTGTCCGCTGTGCCGTGCGTGTGATCATTGCTTGTACAGCCCTCTCGCAGTGTCCGGAGCAAGTATGGTGGGTCCGACACACCGGTGTCAATCTGTTCTTTTTTCCATTTCCAGGAGTGTATATAGCGCAATTTAACGCCAAAACGTAAATATACCTTGCGCAGTACTCGGCTGATATTTTGTAAATTTTAAATTTGATGTGTGTAACATGTAAACCTATTTTTTTATCATCCGTTAGTCTGACAAACTGCCCATTGGCTTCTGTCTCGGGTTCGTCGGCCGACGTTCCTCTGATGATTTTAGTGACGTTTCGCCAGCACGAGTGGCTGGCATTGTCAAAGCTTCCCTCTGCATTGACGGTGGTGAACTGGAGCCGAGCTCGCGGCCGCAGACTATATGTATACCTGGCACACCAACGTCCGAGGGCTTCTCCGCGGTCATTTCCGGTGCCGTTCTCCTCTTGCTACCTGCGACGGTCGTTCGCTGCAGCTGGGGAAGCCACGATCCGTTTACCTTAGGGCTTTCTTATTTCTTACTCAAGCTTTTCCAGTATTTTTGTATTTCTATCGCCTCTCTGAACAAGCAGGTGTGATAGTGCTTCTCCACAGCCAGAACTTCCGTGTAGGCGAATTTTACTACGTGGTCGGTATCACACAGTGCGTGCTCTGCCGCTGCCGATTTCTCCACCTGCCCCAACCTGTAATGTCGCGTATGTTCTACGATACTGGTGTTGATTGATCGTCCAGTCATTCAGACATAAACTGTTCCGCATGTGCTTGGTATGCGGTGTATTGCCGACATTGCAAGTGGGTCCCTTTTCTCCTTTGCTAATCTAAGACACTCTTCGATCTTCTTTGTCGGTTTGAAAATCGTCTTTACGCCGTGTTTGCGCAGTATACGGCCGATTCTGTCCGTCACTCCGGGAATGTGTGGCAGAAAGACCGTACCCGACATTTCGTTTTCTGATTTGTCGCTTCGCCGAGTGTTTGGCTCTGTTACACTTTTGACGCAAATTGTTGAGTACCCATTGCTCCTCAGAACACTTTCCAAGTGTTGCATTTCTCGGCTGAGGTGCTGCGACTCACGCATTCCCCCTTCTCACGTTACGAGTGTATTAATCATGCTTCTTTTCTGGCTTGGGTGGTGGTCTGATAAATGGTGGAGGTATCGGTCCGACACGCTGTGTCCCAGGTAGAAAAGGACAAGGGGTTACCATTTCCAGATGGGCTGGTCGCAAGGGACGGCGAAAACCTGGGACACAGGGCGTATCGAAAATCAACACACATTTGACTGGATTCCTGATATTCAGGGTATACTTGTTAAATGGTCGGTGGGAAAATCCCCACTTCATAGCTACCTCGGAGATGCTGTGTCCTATCACTCGTGCGCTAACTATAACACCACGTTCAAACTCACTTCAGGCTTGATAACCTGCCATTGTGGCAGCAGTAACCGATCTAACAAGTGCGCCAGACACTTGTTGTCTTAAATAGGCGTTGCCGACAGCAGCGCTGCATTCTGCCTGTTTACATTTTCTGCATTTGAACACGCATGCCTATACGAATTTCTTCAGCGCTTCAGTGTATACGCCGTCATGTGGTAACGATGCTTTTCTGTTTTCTGGGAACCTGTCTCACGGATCTTTGAAGTTGTCAACTTGTACCGTCTTGTACCATGACCACAGCCAGCGTCCCTTTGTCTACTGCTCTGATTTCTTAGGTGACATCTTGGTCTCTATGTTACCTTGACAACGGCGTCATTTCGAGTATATACTAGAAGGGATTGCTATGTATTTTTAATATTTCCATCATCTAATACAATTAACTGCTAATTGTATCTCACTCTATTCGAGCACGTATGTAAAACATTTTTAAAAAATTGTTATTTTCCTTATACGGCGATCGAGGCTGTTGTTTTAACCCAAAGACAAGATTCCCCGCCAAAAGAAGCCTACCATTACCCAATGCCTTCATTTAAGAAAGACATTTTAGGCTGCGTCTTGAATAGAGGGTTATATAGAAAGGAATGATGGACTGTGCAGAAATCGGAGAAGAAAAACAATAGAAGTGCGTGACATGTGTTGTTACAGAATGATGCTGAAAAATAAGTGCACTCATAAGATAAGAAACGATGAGGTTCTCAACAGAAGCGGTAGACACTTCAGTGCCATGTTTTTGAAAATCACGCACTAACGTTCTTTTCTCGCTCACATTGCAGTTGTTTCCAAAGTAAGAGATGTGATGCTATTAAAATCAATTTTAGGAACCAAACCAGACGCATAACTCGTGTTCACAAGAAAAATAGCATCTATCAGAGAAATATGTCTGACTTTGGTAATGTAATTCAATGATGGAACTAAGGTACCGAAAACTCAGACGTTGCAACGTAGCGAAAATCGGGGAACTCTTTGAAACAATAAAGAAATGAGACAAAAAATTGTAGCAAATCGAATGAAAATTTGTTACCACTAGAGTTGGGTGGATTAACGGGAAAAAATTATTTTTCACAAGAAAATCTTAGCCACTTACATTCTGAGAACATTATGAAAATGTTAAAAAAATATACCCATTAATAACAAAGCATTATGTCTGAAAACTGTTCGGCATGATAAAATAAGTTGCCCAAATAAAGAATAAAATTATGTTAGACGAATTTAATGCAGCATCTTATTACTCAGACAACTTTTCGATAGACAAAAATAATCAAAAAATAGTATTGAGGCCCATGAAATTCTGTCTCAAGGCAATGAATCAGTTGCAACCCTTAGATTCTGAGCTGATTAATAAAGAGCATTCTCGAAACCGTCTTACAGAAGTTTAGAGGTTTTACAAATAAACTGTACAAAAGGAAACAGGTGTAAGGTTTAAAAAATACTGTTTATTTAAATTGAAAGAAATGTAACCGTTTTTAATCACTGTCGGACTCGTCATCATTATCGTCATCATCATTATCATTTACCATGCCACTACTAAGCCCTTCAAAGTCCTGTTCTGGAATGTAAATGCAACTAGCCAAACTCACTCAATTTTTTGTAAAAATTTTGCAGTAAAATACAAATCAACTGTACCGTCTTTGAGTGTTGATACTTCGTCTAAACTGATGTCGCACACGAAAAATTGTAACCTGCTTCATTGTAGTACCATCCAAAGCGAGTGGATTTAGATCTGACTTTTCTTATGAGTGCTGCTCCGTATTTGTGCAATATATTTTGCCCTCAGTAAATGGTGTTTCAATTCTGCTTTAACCGCGGAGGATTTCAGGCATCGTGATTAGATAAATCCAGTTTTAGAGTTGTGGAGGAACATTCACCTTTCATTTTATATTCTTTTTGTAAAAATATTGCAAGTATTTTCGTAGCATAATCAGCATGTGAAATCTCTAAGACGTTCAGTATATTCACGGTATCAGTAGTATATTCACCATACCCTGTGGACATTTTCCTTGCGATAAAATGTCCACCTAGTCGTGTCCAGGATCATCTAACCTAATGATTTTATGCGGTTCTGGTCATCGTCTATGGACAATCTAGCAGAGTGTCGTTACAACAGTTAAAACAGCGTAGTGAAAGGAGGGACAAAAGCGTAACATGTAAAAACCGGAGGAATAGGTGACGTGTAAAACATTTCAGAACAGTATTTTGGTATTTCCGGTATCCATTCCTCAGCTTTCACAAAATCTGAACTGGGAGGCTAAAATTTATTGACATTTTCGAAAATGCACTCACGCCAAACGTTATGCACAAAATGCTTGAAAATGAACATTTTCGTATACAGTGACATAATCTATTTTAAGGTCAAATGTATCATGCCTTTTCTACGTTGGTGAAGTTGACTTCTGTGTAACTGTGTCGCTTTTCACAGTTACTGCTCACCTAGTAGGGTTCAGGATCACCTTTTTTATTTTATTTTAAGCCATATAGGCTGTAAAATGATAAGACGTGGTTTTGGGCGTGGGCTCTCGTAATAAACGGACCTCTTGCGGATGAAGAAGTTGCTTATTGGAAAGTTTCAACCCCAGCGAACTGTAGCGAAATTCTGTAAACCGTGCAGAGAATCACGTCTTGGCTTAGTCTGGAAGTTGGCCTTGAACGTAAGTAAATGTGCCGCACTGCGTGTAGCTAAGTGGACAGATGAATAACTGCTCCATTAAATTTCCTGTGATAAATCGCGGGACAGGCAAGTACAAAACATCCATAGATATCATTCGAGAGTGACCTTAAGTAAGACAATTATATAAAACAAATTGTAGGTAAAGTAGGAGACAGTCATTCATCAACATCTACATCTACCTGGTGATTTGAAAATCACATTTAAGTGCCTGGTAGTGGGTTCAATCGAACCACCTTCGCAATTCTCTCTTATTCCAATATCGTATAGCGCGCGGAAACAACGGACACCTATATCTTTCCGTGCGAGCTCTGATTTCCTTTGTTTTATCATGGTGATCGTTTCTTCCTATTTATGTTTCGGAGGAGAAAGTCAGTGATTGGAATTTCGTGAGAAGATTCCTCCTCAATGAAAGCGCCTTTGTTTTAATTATGTCTATTCCAAATCCGCTACCATTTCAGTGACACTCTCTTCCCTATTTCGCGGTATTTACAAATCGCGCTACCGTTCTTTGAACTTTTTCGATGTACTCCGTCTATCCTACCTGGTAAGGATCCCACACCGCGCAGCAGTATTCTAAAAGAGGATGGACGAGCGTAGTGTAGGCAGTCTCCTTAATAGTCTGTTACATTTTCTAAGTGTCCTGCCAATAAAATGTAGTCTTTGGCCAGCCTTCCCTACATTTTCTACGTGTTCCTTCCAATTTAAGTTGTTCGCAATTGTAATTCCTAGGCATGTATCTGATTTTACTGCAGAACTATGAGGAAATGTAATTGATGCGGGTAAGAAGTGATTCACGAGACAACTGTTCGATTGAGCGTTGTTCAACAGTCTGGGACATTACCATGTAGGATTTAAAGAAGTGATAGAGAACATCAAAAGAAAAACCGTGTATGTCATCAAGGATTCGTTTAATAAAGCGAGACCCTTACAGAGATGCTTGTTGTATACCAGTGGCAATACAAAAGTGCAGTCGTTCACGTATCACTTACGAGATTACTGTGAAAATTCCAAGAGCGTACGTTCCAAGAAGAATCAGGACACATTTGCTGATCATTGCGCGTGTATGATTTCCGCGCCTGCACATTCTTCGTGCGCGTGCTCTGTACACAGGGACGTCGACGTGCTGGTACCGTTAGTCCTACCCAGCCACCAGTAAGCTTCGACCGTTTGAAGATATCAAGCCGGCCGCTGTGGCCGAGTGGTTCTAGGCGCTTCAGTCAAGAACCACGCTGCTGCTACGGTCGCAGGTTCGAATCCTGCATCGAGCATGGATGTGTGTGTTGTCCTTAGGTTAGTTACGTTCAAGTAGTTCTAAGTCTAGGGCACTGATGACCTCAGATGTGAACTTCCATAGTGCTCAGAGAGATTTGAACCATTTTTGAAGATATCGAACAGTAGCTCCGAGGAAATATTGTGAAATCTGCACGTCATCCGGCGGCAAACCCATGAAGACTATTTTCATACAATTTTTGTTCAGTTCACTTGCAATTTCCTATCCAGCTTTCTTTCTTTCTTGGTATGTTTAGAATATTAGATCCATTTTCCTGCACCTGCTCCTTTTATTACGCGGCTAATCAGACATGATAACATAGACTCACAATGATACTAACGAAATACGCAGCTTTCACACTAAACACTAACCAAACATTACTGGAACCTTTCGCACAAGACACGATTCGGCGTCACATTTACGAATGTCGTCATCCAGCACACATTATATAAGATTCCTAAGTGACGCACAAAGCAAAACAAGAAAGTATGTAATGCTTAAGAAACCTTCTTCATGCGTTCTACGGCGCAGGTTCGAATTTCATCACACGCTTCGAAAATATTATTTTTAAATCTTATTAACTTGACTTTGGTCACTATTTTGATTCAGCATGTTGGTTTAAATGTAAGTTAACCCGGACTGGTCATTGGTTGTAACGCGAAGCTCATGTAGACTGTCTGAGGACAGTTTCAGGTAACCAATGAAAGCGAAAATTTACTACTTGATTTTAACGTGCAGACTGAAATGTTTCTGTGTTGAGTTTAATCGTAGAGGTTAGCTTTAAGCCTCGCAGTACAATGGGGGTGGGAGAGGGGGTTGGGGGGAAGGGAAGTATTAGTTTATGCTCTCGCCTCCCGAAAAAATTGTAATCTCGTCTGATACTTCATATGGTACCAGGTACCATATATGTTTTAAATTTTTCGGTTAAACTTAACAAAAAAATTTGGGTCTCTGTAGCAGATGATACTTTCCCCAGTGAATGTCATATTCAGTACTTTGAGTCTCAGGGCCTTACTGACATATCGGTGTCAATGAAAGTCAACAGCAATGAAAGAAATTTGCATTATTAAATATTTTCATCGTGCTCATGCAGTAGGTAGAAAATGTTACTCAAAGTGCGTTGTATTGCTAAGAGTATTCCAAAAGTTGTTTTCAGGTTCTAGGGTCTACTTACACATCAGTACTTCCCTAAAAGATATTTTGTTAAGATAATACATGACAACTAGCTTCATTCCTTTTGACATAAATTACCTCCCCCTTGGTAACGTGCATTACGGAAAATGCCTTGGCAGTGCTAGGGTTAACCGCCACGAACAAAGTGGGCGTCATTCGTAGTCCTGCCGCAGATGTTGATGTCGTATTCTCGGACGTACTGCACATCAAGATGTTGCGGTTAGGCTAGGACATGAGTTGTATATTTAGGGTTACAAAACGTGTCGTCTTCCACAGTTCAGTCATCGTTCACTTAAAATCGGCCATCGACAGAGCATCTCACGTTCCCATCATCCCTCACAGCGACCACCATTCCAACATTTACACATTAAGTAACAGCACTTGTAAAGTGACCCGCCGTGTTTATGTATCGCCTACAACCGAGCGGTAGCAACACCGACTCAGAGGAAGGGCTTGGCGCTTGTTCGTGACGTCACGTCATCTAGGCACGACGAACGCCATGTGTGTTGCTGGCATACTCATAATGGTGGTGTCTCCCTCTGTGACACAGGAAAATGTGAAACTATTGGCGGTAGTTGACCAACACACATTGTTCTGAGACATTTCTCCAATCAGTTAATTGTGCAATTCATTACACTTCTTAACAAATAGTGTTCTCCTGAATTTAAATTTCCACCTGTTTTAAGGATTGACATACAAAAACAACTTCATGGTCCAGCAGCAAAAGAATTCGTGCTTCTGTATCTTATTTGTAAATCTGAGGAAGTTTCGTTTGTACTGGGTTGCTTTTACATGAAACTGTGAACATATTGGCGCTCTTCTTTAGGCGTCTTGGTTGACTATGGGGTGAGGAGCACTGAATGTTAATGAAATATCTTACGATTGTACACGTTGGGGGAAGGGGTGGGGACGGAAGAAGAGGCAAAAGAGAAATACTTGCTTTATCAAATAAATTTTTTTTATATTATAAAGTTTCTCCTTTCAGTTGCAAGAGGGGAATATTTATCTTTTCTAATGTGCATGTTTAAAAAAGTTTAAGCTCAGCAGTATTTTCGATGTATGAAGCTATTTTGTTTCCTGTTTAGAATTCCTTTCGTTGAAAACGACTGTAATCTAATGACTGGCAACAGTTGAACATTTACACAAGTAAATTAGTTCACATTTCCTGTGACGATGTCAAACGAAAATCAATAAATAAATAAAAGAAACGAGTTCATTGTAAGGGGGTCGTGGTAAGTTTCGATAACAAAATGGATCAAGTAAATATAGTTACTTGAATGTAAAATTTACGAAGCTTGCAATGGGGCAAAGCATCTTCTCATATTCATCTACGTTTGTTCCGACAGGATTCAGTAATACAGAACTATGATCTTCTACGATAGTAAGAAAACCTTTCATGTAAATAAAACTGCAGAATCCAACACAATACCAAACATTTTGTCCAAAAATAAGAGATTTATAGTGATAAGCACGCCCAGGCGTCTCTGCCTGCAACAGACCTGGCGTTCGCCGTGTCTAGCTAACGTGACGTCACCAACAAGCGCCGAGGCCTTCCTTTGAGTCGGTGTTGGCGGTAGCGGACAGCCGATTTGGCGACGCTCTAGCGGCAACTGAGAGACGTCAACCAATAAGTATTTTAATCCGGGTACAGATCGCCTTACACCATGCGCTGTTCACGAACGAAGGAGGAATGTAAGGAAATTATGATATTAGATGTATCCTTCATCACACACTTGCAAAGTACGAATACAGATACTGTAGATGAAAACTGGCACTTCCATCCTGTACGGTTCCCGCAGCTGAATGGGCACCTTTAAAGATCTGGTGCACCAGTTTCAGTCAGTGTAAAGTAAACTTGTTTACTTCAAAATAACGCAGTTAGTAGTTATGTATTCAAATGACAGTATACGATCAGCCTCTGTGCTGTTTACAGACAGATTCTCATTTGCAACGCCACCTTTGCGGCTTTTTCCTCGTTACGGAAGTAAAGAAGCCAGAAAACTTGTGGCAATGTTCGGTCGCCTCCCGGCGCCGCCGCGGCAGCCGAGTTGCGTCTTCGCTGGCGCTATTTTTCCTTTGTTTACGTCCCCTTCACAGCGATTTCAGACGTGGGCAAGGAAAAGAAAGAAACGGAAAAGAAAATCCTGCCGTCTTTTGCGACCCTAGGGGGTCCGAATAATAAACGGTAAATATTTGCGCTGTGGTCTCGGAGGAAGGAAAAAAGGGACTGTGCCGTGGGACGCCGCGCTGCTAGCTGCGTTTGCTGCCAGAAAACGGCGCGTCCGCCACCCACCCCACAGCCCCTTACCACACGCTCTTCTCCCGCCCGGCCGCAGCCACTGCTGGCTACCTTCTCCCCAACCCTCCCCCCACCACCACCGCCACCTCCCAACCTCACCCATTGTTGTGGCGGGGACTCGTTTGTTTACCTAGCAGCACGTAGGGCAGCGCGACGGCGGCCAGAGGACCGCTTGTGGCCGTTCGCTCTTCCAGACTCGACGCGCCTACCTGGGCCACAGCAACAACGCTGCTCTCCAAATAGCAACACTGCAGAACGTAGGGTCTACACTGTAGTAGAGAGACTGAAACATTCCAGGTAGGGGCTGTTATTTAAATGAGTGAATGTTTTGCTTCTGTTAATGATGAAAGGTGGTTTAAGGTACGGTAATAAACAAATAATAATAACAATGGGCGATGTACTTGAGGACAATATTATGGAAATGGAAGAGGATGTAGATCAAGATGAAATGGGACATAAGATACTGGGTGAAGAGTTTGACAGAGCACTGAAAGACCTGAGTCGAAACAAGGCCCCGGGAGTAGCCAACATTCCATTAGAACTACTGACAGTCTTGGGAAAGCCAGTCCTTACAAAACTCTACCATTTGGTGAGCAAGATGTATGAGACAGGCAAAATACCCTCAGACTTCAAGAAGAATATAATAATTCCAATCCCAAAGAAAGCAAGTGTTGACAGATGTGAGAATTACCGAACTGTCAGTTTAATAAGTCACGGCTGCAAAATACTAACGCGAATTCCTTACAGACGAAGGGAAAAAATGGTAGAAGCCGCCCTCGGGGAAGATCAGTTTCGATTCCGTAGAAATATTGGAACACGTGAGGCAATACTGACTCTACGACTTATCTTAGAAGAAAGATTAAGGAAAGGCAAATCTACGTTTCTAGCATTTGTAGACTTAGAGAAACCTTTTGACAAAGTTGACTGGAATACTCTCTTTCAAATTCTAAAGGTAAAATACAGGGAGCGAAAAGCTATTTACAATTTGTACAGAAACTAGATGGCCGTTATAAGAGTCGAGGGGTATGAAAGGGAAGCAGTGGTTGGGAAGGGAGTGAGACAGGGTTGTAGCCTCTCCCCGATGTTATTCAATCTGTATATTGAGCAAGCAATAAAGGAAACAAAAGAAAAATTCGGAGTAGGTATTAAAATCCAAGGAGAAGAAATAAAAACTTTGAGGTTCGCCGATGACATTGTAATTCTGTCAGAGACAGCAAAGTACTTGGAAAAGCAGTTGAACGAAAAGGACAGTGTCTTGAAAGGAGGATATAAGATGAATATCAACAAAAGCAAAACTAGGATAATGGAATGTAGTCGAATTAAGTCAGGTGATGCTGACGGAATTAGATTAGGAAGTGAGACACTCAAAGTAGTAAAGGAGTTTTGCTATTTGCGGAGCAAAATAAGTGATAATGGTCGAAGTAGAGAGGATATAAAATGTAGACTGGCAATGGCAAGGAAAGCGTTTCTGAAGAAGAGAAATTTGTTAACATCGAGTATAGATTTAAGTGTCAGGAAGTCGTTTCTGAAAGTATTTGTATGGAGTACAGCCATGTATGGAAGTGAAACATGGACAATAAATAGTTTGGACAAGAAGAGAGTAGAAGTTTAGGGAAACATCTTTAACACACACATATGATCGATTTTAGAGTGGTAGGAACGCTTCAGAACAAGTAACAGTCCCATACTCTACCTCATAGCGGTCCTATCATGAGCATAGACGGTGTACTACGCGTCACGATAGGATGCAAACGTCTGCCATTACGTGGAGATGCGATTCACGTTGCTGTTTCATCGTGCTAGCGAGTGAGTGACTGGATACGCAGCAGAAATGATAGCGAGAGCTGACGCTGGCTTATAGCCTACTGCTCTAAATCTACCACTAAGTGACCATCCCCCCCCCCCCCCCTCCCCTTGTTTTGCTTCCTACAACAGTCTACCAACACACGCAAGAGTGTCCAGAAGAAACTGCCTTTACTGTTAGCTACCAACGCAAGACTTCTCTCTAAGATAGGAGGACATCGCTATGCAGATTTCGACGCCGCGCCAGGGACAATGGTGTCGCAGTCCTTGCTCCAATGTCCTGTCTCCAGTCTACCGGGAAATTTTATTGGTTAAAATGGCTCTGAGTACTAAGGGACTTAACATCCGAGGTCTTCAGTCCCCTAGAACTTAGAACTACTTAAACCTAACTAACCTAAGGACATCACACACATCCATTCCCGAGGCAGGATTCAAACCTGCGACCGTAGCGGTAGCGCGGTTCCAGACTGAAGCGGCTAGAACCGCTAGGCCACACCGGCCGGCGGAAATTTTATTCTAGGACCAATCGGCCTGCTCTGGCGCCCTTTGCTTCTTGCAAAAAGACCTACGGTGTGACATACCGTAATTTCTTCGATAAATATATTGAATGAAATACTGACATAACCAGTTCCAACATTTATGGGACGCCAGTACATGTACAACCTAGAGAGTTCACTAGGTGTTTTCAATACGCAACGCAGTAATACATAATTAACTATTAATCATTTAATATTTAATTACTAAGATGTATGTATCTTACGTTCAGGTTAAAAGATACGTCAATCAAAATTCATACGTTCCTCGAAGTTACATTACAATCCTAACTATCACAGTGGCACATTAAAGATCACAAGGCGCCTCCAGTCTCTCAAAGCACGCCTCGGAAACAATGTGCTACAAGGCAGAGATTCCTAAGCACCAGAAACGGGAAGCATGTTGTCAGTCGACGGAGAAAGAACCAATTGCGAAGATTTTACAAGATATATCGCATTATAAAGAACACTTAAAACATAAACTATTTCAGTACCTATGTTTCAGGAAAGTAGTCTGTAGACCAGTACAGAAACCAAACCGGATACATGGCTAGTTACAGCCACGAGCCAGTTCAAGGCTGCCCGTTGTGATCTCTTAGTGCAAGTGCGGCAAGTTATCACTAAATTTATTGACTAAGAGATCAAATAAGCAGTGACGGTACTGGACGGGAAAGGTGATAGCACGTTCCAGCACGTGAAGGAAAGGAAAGGAAGGCACCACCGCTCTGGCCACAGATGGTGAAACCGGTCCCGACCGACAGCCATGTCGTCCTCAGACAATGGCATAATCGAGATATTAAAATGCAGCATGCAGGGCCGTGGGATCAACACAGCGCTCTCGCAGCAGACCTATTGCTGCTATTTGTCTTTCAAGCAACTCCTCGGTTAACATTACGTGGCTGAGCACACCCCGTTCCACTCTTCCTACCAAGGAAAAATTCCTGGCAGTACCGGAAATCGAACCTGTCCCCCCCCCCCCCCCCCCTCCCAGATGGCAGTCAGTCAAGCTGGCCATTTAGCTACAGTGACATCCTAGCGCATTTCGGTGAGCTGCAAATCAGGGCGAGTGAAATTCCAATATCTGCCTTCATGTATATACTTGCAAGGATGAAGGATTGGATGGATAAGATGGTCTGAGCACATGTCAGCAAGGTCTTTAGTGACTGGACAAAATACTAACAGACGTGTGGCAACAAAATGCGCTAAACAGGAGTACAAAACAGTAATTGAAATTAAAAGTAACAAAGTGCATCAACATCGAATCACAAAGAGGAAGTATTACGACAAGATTAAAACTTAGACTAAAACAGGAGAAATTGAACAAGTTAAAACAACAAGGGAAGAAAAAGGATGAACCATTCACTTTGCAGCACACTAAGAGCTTCATCCTAAATGCTGAGGCCACAGTCTGGACATCTCACAAAACCTTAAAACATTGACTACACTCGCCGCTTCGTCAGCTTAAATAGAGGGCATATCCCCATCGAAATTTGCTTCCGGTCCCACATTATGGTAGAGAATGCACTTCAGTTAAAATATGGACGACAATGATTTGCACGCCATTGGCATCACGGGAGCGTGGGTAGGGGGCGCAGGGGGTGGGGTATGGTTTCCTCTCGCCGGAGTAAGAAGCCACGTGTAAAACAACAGTGTCAGATTTGGATACGTGACTTCACCAACCGCAGCTTTTTGTTCGTCCTACAACCATTCCTCCTCCCACAACCGCATGGATCTCTGACGTAACACGGAAACGACAGCCTGCAGGGGAATGGCCCCGTGTGTAGAGGCATGGGAAGGGCGAAACCTGTTGATACAATAGGGGACCACTAAGGGACAGCCAAGGCAGTACTCCTGTTTAGCAATCAGTGTACAGTCGTGGACAAAACGCGCGAGACCCTTCGCCTTTTCCTTATGCAGATCCCCACAGCTTTAAAGTCTGCTACACAGCATAACAGGCAAGGCGACGAAGTGCTACCAACATACTATGCACCGGCATCAAATTGAAAAACTATCTGAAACTTGTCAGACTGTTTTCCATCATTTGTAAGACTATATTAATGCTGATTAGTGTGTTAAATACAACACGTAAATATAAGATATTAATGAAAGAAGAAACGCTAATTAGTATGAACTGTACTGATAAAAATGCATTTCAGATTATCGAGATATCATAACTTTTAGTAAGACAAAGTACCCCAGATCGTTACGAATTAGCAAAATATTATGCGTATTTGACCGCGAAACGGTCTGTGTCGATACATTAGCATCTTAATCGTAGCTACGCTTTCGATCCAAATCACGTTTACAGGAATGCAAATAAAATCCATTTGCGTACACACGTCGTAATTCAGATCCCATTATTAATGCTACCGCGTTTTAGAAGTGTGAGCATTTCCATTGCTAACTAGCTTAAGAAATACTTCGGCTAATAAACGTTTTCTGGCTGTGGCGAGTGTAATGGAGAATTCGAAATATTGTAGAATACGTTTGGCAGCTAGTCGCCGTTTATTTCCTGGGGTAGTGCAGAATTATCCTATTAAATCTACTCGCTAATAACAGTATTTTGTTATTTCGATAAACATCCCGAGCTATTGCCACATAAGCGGTGACATAACAGTAGAAAATTCATGTTTTTGAGTCCAGAAAGCTCTATGCAACAGAAACAGCAGATCATTTTGCCATTTTCATTGCAAAATTTCCGGCTTATTCATGTGTGGGATAATAATAGAGGGCTGTTTGCCAGGGTTGTCTGCCAGCATAGCGAAAGGTGTTTGCTGCTGCAAGGGAGGTCTGGTTTGTTTTCGGTTCTAATCTCGATGGGGGCAGATACACTATCAGTAAAGCAAATTTAGGAAATTCTCACGCCCCCAATAGGTTTTATTGCCACCTTTCTTCTGTACCGGTGCTCTTTCGATGTCAATATGAAACTCTTGTAGAATTTCATACTTGTTACTGCCTACTTATTCCGCTTCTGTCAATAATTGAATTGACTTAAGTGTGGCATTGAATGATTTTTAACTGAATTCCGTTTTGAATCTTCATGCATTGCTAAGTTTGCACACTTTCATGATAGGTCAGCAACTGTAGTCCAGTATGACTGGTCTGAACGTTGACGCAGACCGTTTCGCGGTCGAATGCGCATAATATTTTGCTAATTAGTAACGATCTGGGGAACCATGTCTTACTAAAAGTTATGATATCTCGAGAAGCTGAAATTCATTTTTATTAGTACAGTTCATACTAATTAGCGTTTCTTCTTTCGGTTATATCTTATATTTACGTGCTGTGTTTAACACACTAATCAGCATTAATATAGTCTTACACATAATTGAAAACAGTCTGACGAAGTTCGAACAGTTTTTCAATTTCATGCCGGTGCATAGTATGTTGGTAGCACTTCGTCGCCTTGCCTGTTATGCTGTGTAGCAGACTTTAAAGCTGTGCGGATCAGCATAACGAAAAGGCAAAGGGTCTCCCTCGTTTTCTCCACGACTGTACATTTCTGTAAAAACGTGATGACTCCTTAAAATGACAAAGTCTGAGGGGGGGGGGGGATTTTTTCTTAAAATTCATCAATTCTATAAAAAAAGTCTGACAAGGGAACTTCCCCATCGCACCCCCCTCAGATTTAGTTATACGTTGGCACAGTGGATAGGCCTTCAAAAACTGAACACAGATCAATCGAGCAAACAGGAAGAAGTTGTGTGGAACTATGAAAATAATAAGCAAAATATACAAAGTGAGTAGTCCATGTGAAAGATAAGCAACAACATTGATAATTCGAGCTCAGGAGCGCCGTGGTTCCGTGGTTAGTGTGAGCAGCTGCGGAACGAGAGGTCCTTGGTTCAAATCTTCCTTCGAGTGACAAATTTTAATTTTTTATTTTCACACAATTATTATCTGCCCGTCCGTCCGTCCGACCGATGCGAGGTAACTGCGCCGTAGTATGGGGACGCTACACTTTAACAAACATCAAAACACTCGACTTCAGCGCACGGAAGAGAGAGTATTCTTGCTAACGAGGCTCCCTGGCTGGCAGCTGACTGTTCGTTACTTTGGACGAGAGTGCATTAAATACGCGAGATGTATTTCGTGGGCAATATGTTTTCGGTTCCCATTGGAGAGGCACGTCCTTTCATCTACTAATCACACGGTTTTGCGGTGCGGTCGCAAAACACAGACACTAAACTTATTACAGTGAACAGAGACATCAATGAACGAACGGACAGATCATAACTTTCCGAAAATAAAAAAAATAGCTTTTCACTCGAGGGAAGACTTGAACCAAGGACCTCTTGCTCCGCAGCTGCTCACGGTAACCACGGGACCACGTCGCTGCCGGGCTCAGACTGTTCTTAATGTTGCTTATCTTGCGCATGGACTACTCACTTTGTATATTTTGCTTTTTTTTTCATAGTTCCGCACAACTTCTTCCTGTTTTCTCGATTGATCTGTGTTCAGTTTTTCAAGGCCTATCCACTGTGCCAACTTATAACTAAATCTGAAGGGGGGTGCGATGGGGAGGTTCCCTTGTGAGCAAATGTGGAAATCAGCTCCAACCTTGGTGTAAAACGTTAAAACCGGCCACCCCCATCTCTAAAAGTCAATCCTTCGTGCTGATTCCACAGGGCCTCGTCGCTCATTGCTTATAACGAGAAAGCCCTCCCATTGGAGGCCAGGCTACGGTATGTTATGCAGGCACGTGTGGCACGGACAGTGTTTTGTATGACTGGCGCACAGTGAGCGGTCATCACCTGATGTGAAGCGAAGGCTCAGCGGCCTCTGAGCAGAGGACAGCCGAATCCCTTCATGCAGCACCTCGTCCAACATCCTTAAGTAAGATGGTCTTGCAGACCCATACTCCGTGCACCTATAATCAAGCCGCGGTCGCATAAAGGCTCTGTATGACTGGAGCGGAGAAGTCCTGTCTGCCTCACATGAATTGTGGCTAACACATTTTAAAATACTCAGAGCTTAGAGAGGGACCGTCTTTTCAGGTCCTTAACGTGTTGCGACCACGTAAGTTTCGAGTCAAATGTCAGGCTCAGAAATTCCACAGTATATTTAAAACTAAGAAGACTGGCCATCATCCTCAACTCAGCAAAATTTAAAACAGAACAGCTGAAAAGAACGCACACAGACTTCTCAGTTCAATAATCTAAGGACATCTTATCCGCCCATTCATCCAGTCATCGAAGAGATAATTGCAAGTGACGTGTTGTCACTGCAAGACTTGGAGAGGGACAAAAGACAGAGAAAACACCGGGAAACAAGGAACACTGGAGAGGACATTAAACTACTGATGTAAATCTGTTAATAGCTATGGCAAAGGCAGTCAGACTTAAAACACTACCTTGAGGGACACCGTTCTCCTCCTCAAAGCGATCAGAGAAGATATCACTGACTTGGTATCGAAAATACCGTGGCGAGATTCAGGACCGGACAAAAATGGGAAGATATCGACGAAACGCCCTTTCGTGGAGCTGCCGTACCCCCAAGTAAGGAGCAACAAAGTGCAGAGAAGATGTATCTCACTGCCGATTTGGATAAGTTTGTCACTACATTGCAATTTCTGCAGTGTTATGGACAACACAAGGATATACTAACTTTGTGAAAATTTAGGGCTAGCTGCCATTCATCACAACAACTGGAAATTTTGTCTAAGTCATCTTGTATCTTCCTGCAGTCACTCAACTTCGACACCTTACCGTACACCACGGTATCATCGGCAAACGACCGCAGACTGCTGCTCACCCTGACCGCCAAGTTATTTATGTATATAGAGAGCAACAGCGGTCATATCACACTTCCCTGGGGCACTCCTGGCGATACCATTGCCTCTGATGAACACTCGCCGTCAAGGTCTTCGGCACGTTAAGGCTTGTGATCGGATATTAGACAACGCCGCTCGTTTTCAAAGGCGTCACCACAGTCTTGCATGACAGTCACGAGCGCACCAAGGGGACAACAAATGACACTTCTGTGTACGATATCGGATGAGTGCGACCACTGCTACTGTTTATATTGTTTTTAACGTTGTTTTTACAATAAGTAGCGTTTGCAGTGCCATAAATCATGGAGCTACATTTGCCATTATTTAGTTTCTCTAGAATTCTGGGACGTATGAAATGGTAGATTACAAGACGGTCTATTTACGGTTATCTTGTGTCGTACGCATACTTACTGAACAGATTCGCTTTCTCTTAACAAGAAAAAATTGCCAGTAAACATCGGAAGACCTTATGACTAGTAGTAAGACGTCATATATATAGCCAATAATGCTAAGTTTTGTTCGCTACACTTCTAGCCAAATCAGTGAACGTGGAACTTAGGAAACCTGTATGGAATGTAATTCCTTCCTTATTTAACGTTGCAAAAAGCCACCATACCTAGGGAAAACTACACAGACATCATAATAAAACGTCAAAAAGCAATAAAAGTATTTCGTAACAGGGAAGAAACTAGTTCTACAACTGTTGCTAAAAGGCAAGCATATTCGACATATTCACTTTTGAAGCTAGAGTAAATAAATTTAGAAAAATATTCTTGTATGAGAAAGTCGGGTGAAGTGTAAGAGTAGGAAAAGAGTAGGACAACCTTAAACATCTTTTACGTGTCAAGGGAAGTGCCTATTATAATAATGTCAGGCCACAACAGAAATATATGCTTCTCATGCATTAAATATGTACACTCCTGGAAATGGAAAAAAGAACACATTGACACCGGTCTGTCAGACCCACCATACTTGCTCCGGACACTGCGAGAGGGCTGTACAAGCAATGATCACACGCACGGCACAGCGCACACACCAGGAACCGCGGTGTTGGCCGTCGAATGGCGCTAGCTGCGCAGCATTTGTGCACCGCCGCCGTCAGTGTCAGCCAGTTTACCGTGGCATACGGAGCTCCATCGCAGTCTTTAACACTGGTAGCATGCCGCGACAGCGTGGACGTGAACCGTATGTGCAGTTGACGGACTTTGAGCGAGGGCGTATAGTGGGCATGCGGGAGGCCGGGTGGACGTACCGCCGAATTGCTCAACACGTGGGGCGTGAGGTCTCCACAGTACATCGATGTTGTCGCCAGTGGTTGGCGGAAGGTGCACGTGCCCGTCGACCTGGGACCGGACCGCAGCGACGCACGGATGCACGCCAAGACCTAAGGATCCTACGCAGTGCCGTAGGGGACCGCACCGCCACTTCCCAGCAAATTAGGGACACTGTTGCTCCTGGGGTATCGGCGAGGACCATTCGCAACCATCTCCATGAAGCTGGGCTACGGTCCCGCACACCGTTAGGCCGTCTTCCGCTCACGCCCCAACATCGTGCAGCCCGCCTCCAGTGGTGTCGCGACAGGCGTGAATGGAGGGACGAATGGAGACGTGTCGTCTTCAGCGATGAGAGTCGCTTCTGCCTTGGTGCCAATGATGGTCGTATGCGTGTTTGGCGCCGTGCAGGTGAGCGCCACAATCAGGACTGCATACGACCGAGGCACACAGGGCCAACACCCGGCATCATGGTGTGGGGAGCGATCTCCTACACTGGCCGTACACCACTGGTGATCGTCGAGGGGACACTGAATAGTGCACGGTACATCCAAACCGTCATCGAACCCATCGTTCTACCATTCCTAGACTGGCAAGGGAACTTGCTGTTCCAACAGGACAATGCACGGCCGCATGTATCCCGTGCCACCCAACGTGCTCTAGAAGGTGTAAGTCAACTACCCTGGCCAGCAAGATCTCCAGATCTGTCCCCCATTGAGCATGTTTGGGACTGGATGAAGCGTCGTCTCACGCGGTCTGCACGTCCAGCACGAACGCTGGTCCAACTGAGGCGCCAGGAGGAAATGGCATGGCAAGCCGTTCCACAGGACTACATCCAGCATCTCTACGATCGTCTCCATGGGAGAATAGCAGCCTGCATTGCTGCGAAAGGTGGATATACACTGTACTAGTGCCGACATTGTGCATGCTCTGTTGCCTGTGTCTACGTGCCTGTGGTTCTGTCAGTGTGATCATGTGATGTATCTGACCCCAGGAATGTGTCAATAAAGTTTCCCCTTCCTGGGACAATGAATTCACGGTGTTCTTATTTCAATTTCCAGGAGTGTATTTGTATATTCCATTGCTGTCAACGGAATGATCTTCAATTATGTAAATATTGGAAAGTATTTCTTCATCAATAAGTTGTAGCTTATGTCATTGAATCATTGAAATTAGCCTGTTTTGGCATTTATTTCACGATAATTCATGTCCCTTGTTAACTTAGTAACGCATGGAAAACAAAAATATGACAATTATTTCCTTAATTACGTAGAAAAATAAATAAAACCTAAGTTATCCTTACGACACGTGCCACTGTCTGCTTTCTCACCGCTTGGAACGCTACTGTCGCTCCATCTGTTAGACAGTAACAACTTTCACACTAGAGAGTGTCACGATTATATGTTTTAGACTGTGGCGACACTACATCTCCATGTGATCAGCCTATAACGGAAAGAGAAAAATACCATTTATGTAGTTGCATAAGACACATACATATAATTCAAAGCATAATAAAAGCTGGAATTAAATACGTCGAATATATATTAGATCCGCTGTTTCGGAAGACGGGCGTCACTAATAAAATGCAACCGACCCTCCAACTTTACTTCCGCCAGTACCTCATTACCACTTTCCCAACTTTGGGAGCATATCTAACTAGCCTGGCTTTTCTAGAAGAGGGGCACTGTGGGAAAACGGTTTAACCACAACAAAGGGGATTTTCTCGAGATTGAACCGTTTACACCTTACGCCAAGTCTGTGAGAGCTCGTGAAAGAAAAGGTTCTGCGATCGAGTCCCGGTCCACCCCATAGTTTTATGCTGCCAGTGCCTTCCCTGAAAATCGTTCAGCGGGAAATGTCGTCTTCTTCTCCCAAGGATTCCTTTTCAGCTCCAGCCCAAGAGAAATGTTGCGACAGGTGAGACCTTGGCGTCTACAGTATAACATTTACTGGCGGAACTGCGGCAGTCTGTGGAGTACTGTTACGACCTCAAATTCAGTGGCCACTTCCATTAGCAGTGGCACATCGCTGCGGTCAGTGTGGTAAACAGATCATTTGCAGTTATTATCCGTCCGCTGGCCGTTGTGGTATGTGGTGCAGACTAGTTTGTGGCGATTAGCACTCAATAAAATTCACTATAATTGAAGCCGAGTGAAACATCAGAGTGCAATTAAGCGATTGGGGTGTTGCTCTAATGCCAATCAATGTGCAGTTTTCTCGTGCAGCGTGTTTCAACACACCTCCAAAAACGTTTAGCATCATTCTACCTCCTCCGTCCCACCTGTTACCGCTGGGGAGGGGTTGTAGCTCAAAGATAAATTGAAAATACGGATTATGTCACAAAATAAAAATTGCCAGTGAACCATACTAAAGGATAACACAGTTCTTTGCTTATTTTGGCATCCCAGAATTAAGAACATATAACTGAAAAAAAATTACACTCCTGGAAATTGAAATAAGAACACCGTGAATTCATTGTCCCAGGAAGGGGAAACTTTATTACACATTCCTGGGGTCAGATACATCACATGATCACACTGACAGAACCACAGGCACGTAGACACAGGCAACAGAGCATGCACAATGTCGGCACTAGTACAGTGTATATCCACCTTTCGCAGCAATGCAGGCTGCTATTCTCCCATGGAGACGATCGTAGAGATGCTGGATGTAGTCCTGTGGAACGGCTTGCCATGCCATTTCCACCTGGCGCCTCAGTTGGACCAGCGTTCGTGCTGGACGTGCAGACCGCGTGAGACGACGCTTCATCCAGTCCCAAACATGCTCAATGGGGGACAGATCCGGAGATCTTGCTGGCCAGGGTAGTTGACTTACACCTTCTAGAGCACGTTGGGAGGCACGGGATACATGCGGACGTGCATTGTCCTGTTGGAACAGCAAGTTCCCTTGCCGGTCTAGGAATGGTAGAACGATGGGTTCGATGACGGTTTGGATGTACCGTGCACTATTCAGTGTCCCCTCGACGATCACCAGTGGTGTACGGCCAGTGTAGGAGATCGCTCCCCACACCATGATGCCGGGTGTTGGCCCTGTGTGCCTCGGTCGTATGCAGTCCTGATTGTGGCGCTCACCTGCACGGCGCCAAACACGCATACGACCATCATTGGCACCAAGGCAGAAGCGACTCTCATCGCTGTAGACGACACGTATCCATTCGTCCCTCCATTCACGCCTGTCGCGACACCAGTGGAGGCGGGCTGCACGATGTTGGGGCGTGAGCGGAAGACGGCCTAACGGTGTGCGGGACCGTAGCCCAGCTTCATGGAGACGGTTGCGAATGGTCCTCGCCGATACCCCAGGAGCAACAGTGTCCCTAATTTGCTGGGAAGTGGCGGTGCGGTCCCCTACGGCACTGCGTAGGATTCTTCGGTCTTGGTGTGCATCCGTGCGTCGCTGCGGTCCGGTCCCAGGTCGACGGGCACGTGCACCTTCCGCCGACCACTGGCGACAACATCGATGTATTGTGGAGACCTCACGCCCCACGTGTTGAGCAATTCGGCGGTACGTCCACCCGGCCTCCCGCATGCCCACTATACGCCCTCGCTCAAAGTCCGTCAACTGCACATACGGTTCACGTCCACGCTGTCGCGGCATGCTACCAGTGTTAAAGACTGCGATGGAGCTCCGTATGCCACGGCAAACTGGCTGACACTGACGGCGGCGGTGCACAAATGCTGCGCAGCTAGCGCCATTCGACGGCCAACACCGCGGTTCCTGGTGTGTCCGCTGTGCCGTGCGTGTGATCATTGCTTGTACAGCCCTCTCGCAGTGTCCGGAGCAAGTATGGTGGGTCTGACACACCGGTGTCAATGTGTTCTTTTTTCCATTTCCAGGAGTGTATTTTCGGCACTAAACCGTATATGGATTTCGATAATATAAATACAATGGAAATTTAATTTTCTGGATAGGGAAAGGCTAGGCACGTACAGTATGTACAAGAAGCAAGAAAAAATAAATAAATGCCCTGCCAAATATCTTAATGAGCAGAAATATATGTAAGAGAACAAAAATATGCATCGATGAGGACATGTACATCTGATACCCAAAGTGTTAAAATAAAAATACAGTGACTCTCTCAAGGTATTCAATTACTGTGTGAAACACATTTTCTTGAATAGCAGTACTCTTAATACAAAAATACCAAACAACAACTACGCAAAGTTTCTGGAGCTCTTAAGAAACCTGTCAGTGGTGAATGGTGAATCCCAAAATACATAGAACGATGCAGTATTCTTAATGCAGCTAACTTTGCAGCAACAGTAAAAGCTAATAGTGATAAGTGGATTAACTTTAAATGCGAACATTCTGATATAAGTTAAACATGTTGCTGGGGCGATCTCTGTTTATATATATTTTTTGTGATAGCCAAGATCGCTTGATTTTAAGACCGTTATTCCAATTACTAGTTTCGACAGAATTGTGATGTCATCTTCAGATTACCATTATACTTTGAGTATATGTTCATATACATGTGTCGTCGACATTTTGAGAGCATAGTATTTACACTTTATTCTAATGTCGTGGACACATGTATGGGAAAATATACGCAAAGTGTAATGTCAGTCTGAACATGACAGCACTATTCTGTCGAAACTAGTAATTGGAATAAAGGTCTTAAAATCAAGCAATCTTGGCTATCACAAAAAATATATATTTGCGAACATTCTTGGTTAGGCTTCACCGCGACTGTTATTGATACGAAACAATGTGTTTTACTGTTGCCAGTCACTCTTTACTTATTTCCACGACATGTCGCGAAAGTTCAAACCTCCACCATCAGGTAGATTTTTGTGGGTTAATATGGCATGTATGCGTTGTCTTACGGCTTCATACACTATTTCAGAACATGGCATATAGTTTCGTAAAGAGCTTACTAAAGATTGAACGGAAATGTAAATGTGAAAGTAAAATAACTAAAATAGCACCAGCGGTAACTAATTAGATCGTAAGATATCAGATGCAGGAGCAGGAGTTTGTCGTGCAAAGATTATACGAGTAGCAAATGAATGAGATTATTAGTAGGTTGGGGATATGTCCATCAATTGTGGGCTTCCTGATTATTTGATTCCATGAGGTTTCTGAGAATTGAGCAATTTGAGCGTCAAGATGTTTAATGTTGCTAAAAGTTATGTAACGTGATTTTAGCTTTGAAGACAGCCATTGTCATCCTCACCCTGCCACTCGTTAGCTGTCGTCCATCCGAGCATGACAGCTTTTCCCAGTTGGAGCGCTCCTCACTGTACAGTTTACAGCAGGGGTGTCCAGCCAGCGGCCAGCGAGCTTCACGCGGCTCAAAGCAAGTATCAAACGCGAAGTATGAAATGAACTTTGGGCTGCCTCAGCGTTTGACATACTTGGCTAGCTTTGTGAGCGCACATCGATATTAGTTTGGCGAACAACACAAGCGCAGGAACGTCCGTTTCCACAAGAGTTGAAAATATTTATTTTTGCGCTCTATTGCTTTGACTTAATTGCAAGGCCACAGGTTCACTGATTGAAAATTTTTACTTTGTTGGATGTAATTTCCTTAATGTAAGGAAATGAGGTAAACTTAATATGAGCTCATTTTTTAAATAATTAGAAAAACCCATCCCATTTACAATGTAAGCCAACATGGCTATGTTACTTCGCGTCACGGTACTGAACTAAACATCAAAACATATTCTAAAACGTTTCAAATGGCGGGGTTCTCACATACCATCAACGTCACGCGTCATCAACATCAGATGAAATTTTTGTCGATGACGCTGTTTGGGGATGGCGGAGGGAGGGGTTGAGAGAGGCAGTGACCTGGTCTTCTAACATCAGAAGTTAAGGAAACGCCACGGCGCTCACTCACATCGCTGTGGGGAATTTTGTGCCATCTTAAAATTTATTGTTTGCTGATACATTTCAAAGTGTTGCAAGAAAACTTTGATTTTTGTCATAGAGTTCGTCCGCAAAAGGAGACCAAATTTCTGAAATCGAAACGTGATTTAAGGTGAACAACACCTAAACGAATAAAAGCCTACGCTATGTATGAATGAGAATGAGGGTAGTTGAAACATTTTTCCCTAACGTAACCTTATTTATAACTTTTGAACTGACAGTAAGTTCACATGTGTGCGCTGCCTGTACCATACTCATTGGCAAGATATGCACAATCAAAGACTTTCAGGTACTCTACACAAAGGGCAGGTCATCTGTTTTACCCTCTGCTTACTGGCTTCTCCAGAATTTTATCTCTTTCTTCAATTATTTTAAATGTTTTCTTCTTTTGAAACGAACGTCGTAATCATACACATACAACAGACGATGCTTTCATAATTATGTTAATCGGCTGTTCGACTGATCAATCGCTGATCGGTTATTGGTGCTCTCTCTTTACAGTCTGTTAGAATCCCTGTGCTAGCCAGCTGTTGACAACAGGCGCTTCTTGCACTTACAGAGACTCAGGACATCGACTTCAGGTGACATCATTTGTATTTTTACTTACCTTGCAGCTATTTTGCTTATCTACTGTTATTTAACGCAAAAAACTGCACTATTTCTAATCTACGTATGACTGAAGGCGGATACCCTACGTTAAAAGCAAATATCATTTAGACATGCACTGATCCTTTTTGAAACAATGTAACCTTTTTAACAGTAACTTATCGTTGTGTTTTGCCTTACGGCAGGTCTTGTCACGGGGGAAGCCTCGTCAGAGGTTGCAACCTCCCAACGTTTAAATTATATATAATTATAGCATTCATTCCCATTCAGCGTAACACAGTTAAAAATACCTCCCAACAGTAAAAAATAATTATATCATTCACTTTCAGCGTAACCTCCCAATAAAAAAATATAATAACCTCCCAACAGTAAAAAATATAATTATATAATTCACATTCAGTGTAACTACCCAACAGATAAATTTCGTAACCTACCAACAGTTTATGAATTCCGTAACCTCACAATAATAACGTGACTAACCTCTCAATAAATGGTTCAAATGGCTCTGAGCACTATGGGACTTAACATCTTAGGTCATCAGTCCCCTAGAACTTAGAACTACTTAAACCTAACTAACCTAAGGACATCACACACATCCATGCCCGCGGCAGGATTCGAACCTGCGACCGTAGCAGTCCCGCGGTTCCGGACTGCAGCGCCTAGAACCGCACGGCCACCGCGGCCGGCTAACCTCTAAACAAAACTGTGACTCACTTATAATTGACTGTGAATATAAACTGGTAAATTTTGGACGTCAGCAGTACTGCGTCATGGCCCCGAAAATTCATTTTGAATAAATTGAAAAATCTTACCTCAATAAAGACGCAGGATAACAAATATATGTCTGCTCCTATAAGAAATTTTTCTGGCACAGCCCAGTGCAATGCTGGCCGATAGATTTGTCAAGTGTAAAAAGAACAACTGATTTTTCTTTACAATAATCGGTATGACCATGGATTGGAGAAATTAGTAAATTCTTTAAATTAAGATGAATGATTGTCAAAAGTTAAATTTTATGAGAAAGATTATTACTAAGAGATTTTTTAAAAACATTTACATGTGACTTGATATAACAATAATACATATGCGCGAGGCTGCTTTTACCTCATACTACATCGCTCAGGCTCCGCCATCGCTCCCCACGACCGGCCCAGCCAACTCGATACACCAGATTGCTCGCTAGCAACTACTTACTCCTACTGCCACACAGTTCCTACTGTAGTCAACACTGCTCTCTGGTCTGAGATGCTCTTATAGCTTACATACCGCAGGCAGCGTTCGTGTGCGCTAGTAACAAATTCTTTAGTCTTACAAAGTCCACCGCATGAGCGTCTAGGGAAGTGATTCCAGTGGCGGTTTCCCGTTGCCTTCCACTGATGATCATGAAATGATAATGAGGACAACACAACATCCAGTCCCTGAGCGGAGAAAATCTCCGACCCAGCCGGGAATCGAACCCGAGCCCCTTCGCATGAAAAACTGCCGCGCTAACCACTCAGCTATTGGGGAAGACTTTTAACAATAAAAGATTCAATTTTATTGATATAGAAAGACAGTTTATTTTTCTGAGAAATGAAATGAAGCACTATGGATAAAGTAAAATTTTGTGATGTGTAACATTCAAAATATTGTTTGATGTGTGTCTGTATTTGCGTACATAATCTGTAGAAGAAATATCGCTTAGTAAATGATGACTAACTGAAAACCTCAGCTGCCGACAGGTGTTGTTGATATACCTCGATGTGGACAGCTGAAAATGGGTGCCCCGACCGGGACTTGAACCCGGGATCTCCCGCTTACATGGCAGACGCTCTACCCATCTGAGCCACCGAGGACACAGATGAATAGCGCGACTGCAGGGACTTATCTCTTTGCACGCTTCCCGTGAGACTCACATTCCCAACTGTCCTCAATTCTACATATGTATTGTACCTTATAGACATTTGCCTACCCACTCATTACTCCCGCACGCTTTGGCGATTCCCGTAAGAGTTTGGGCAACCTGTGCGCATTCGCACAGACGAAGATCAATGACTGGGTAGCCTTTAATTATATATACATACGAAGACAGTAACTTGTTCTCGAAAGAAGAGTTACTGTTGATGACCGTGCAGCTTTTCTCTTGAATAAATGATGACTAGCTGAAAACCTCAGTTTTGTTGATATACCTCGATGTGGACAGATGAAAATGTGTGCCCCGACCGGGACTTGAACGCGTGATCTCCCGCTTACATGGCAGACGCTCTATCCATCTGAGCCACCGAGGACACAGTTAGTCATCATTTATTCCAGGGAAAAGCTGCACGGTCATCAACAGTAACTGTTCTTTCGAGAACAAGTTACTGTCTTGATATCTAGATATCTCTTAATGTTTTGAAATGTTCGGTCGGCAGATGTCCTCTGACTTCTGTGCAGTGTAGGAAATGCGCCACACAGCCTTTGTTCGCAACGTCTGCTACGAATTGTACTTTGGTGACTGACAAGCTCTATCAGTACTGCCAGTTTCTATACTAACGCTTATGATGATCCATCCATCCTCCATCTCTCTGCACATCCACATTTTTTATAAGATGGCCGGTACGTCATAGTCTCGCTTTCGAACTACAAGATGTGACGTTAGGTTGTCGTTGCGTCTAATCTCCTGACGGTCCGTTGACGCCCAGTGTGGATCGATCTTAAAGCAGCCGCCGGCAACGGCAGAGCGGCAGGGCGGATCGCTCACCTTTAAGGCCGGAACGGCCCATCGGGGAGGAATCGTTAGCGCTAGGATTTCACCCGGAACAAGTCCCGCCCACTCACCCCCACCGGCCACCGGTTCACCCCCGGCACTCACCCCCACCGGCCACCGGTTCACCCCCGGTTTTCCCAGTCTTTGTTCGTGGACTGGGCATCGTTTCAGTTGACCCATGTGGTTTCCGCGTTCGGCTGCACGTTGCGGTAGAGCATTGTTCTTTTAGCCGATTTATTTAACATATTTCGCGTGTGAAGTGTTTTGCTTGTTAAAAGTGTTTCATCGTGTATTGCGTGTGAAATAGATTTACAATAGATTATGCAAACAATTCTTTAAATACGAGAACTCAGTATTCACATGAACGGCCTATGAACAAACATGCTTCTATGCGAAAAAAAGCACCCAAAACTAAAACTGGAAAACCCTACCCTAAAAGAATAAATTGCTTGGAGAAAGTGGAACCACAGTATACTTGACACTTCAGTTTCAGAACTCAGACAATATATGTGAAACAAGCACCAATGTTCACTATACTTCTAAAGAGCATCAAAATTACTTTGCACCGCATGAAGGACGTTTTACATATGTGAAACACTGCAGCATGTATTTCCTCCATAGCTACTCCGTGACAAACAAACATATCATCATCATTATTATTTGTAAAAATGGTTTGAATGACATTTACGAAATTAATAAATCTGTTGGTTAAAAACAGACAGGGCAGAGAATAACGACAGATTATTTTCCTGAAACGTTTTCAACTGCATATAGGACACTAATCACACAGAAACAGCCACAATTCTTTATAACCTCGTTTATAATGCGCAGGGATGGCATTGAAAGAATTTACAAGTTAAAATTCACCCATTACCCATACAAATACTAACGAAATATGACATTTAAGCAAATATCTTACTGCTTTCATTAAGCATATCTACTTTACGGTATTCTTATATTCTTTAATGTTCGTGAGCTACTATGAGGGCCTACATAAACAAAACGACTTTGACTTATATCTGTATAATGTTGATTTTAGACAGTAGAGTTATTCGACTGCTTCCGTGGTTTTACTACCAACATAACAGATTGAAGACCATTGTTTTCGCATCGTATGTTTGCTCTGTTGTATCCCTCAAATGAACGTATTATAATAAGTGAGTTAGTTAATGAAAATTTGTCATTATTGCCCTTAAATAACATCACGTTATTTTTTGTTTTCTCTTGCTGGCGATGCTTTCAATTCTCTATAAATATTTTTATTTCTTTATTAATACACATTCATATTATATTACTATCCAGAAAAACTTCAATTTCTTATCATTACTGAATTTCATCGCAGTCTAACGTGTGTTGGACTGAGACGATAGCAACTTCGCTGTAGCTTCCAGTTCGCGGAACTGGCGGCTGTTTAGGGGAGGGCCTTACACTACGGATAGGCGTGGAGGGGGGTGAATGGGCGGGACTTGTTCCGGGTGAAATCCTAGCGCTAAGGGCACGTCCATCGGGGTGGAGAGCAGGGCAGGCAAAGCGAGCCGCTCCCCACGCCCCCATCCCCTCCCCACCCCCGAACACAGGCAGCCACGAACACGGCCGCGGGGCCGCTCTTGTCTCACAGCCAGCCACCGCCCACAAACAGCCCAGCACAGGCCGCGCCTTCTTAAACGTTTGCTGCCATATTCAGCTGCATGCAGCACCCAGCTGCCTCGCTCTTGCACAGTTTCAACGCCGAATTAATTTCCGTACCCCACACTGCTTAATAAATGTGGTACTATTTCCTGAATGGATCATGATTAAGCCAACGTTTGTAACCTTTCTCCTACTACGTATGGACTGCAGAAAGTAAGTTACACGTATCTCACGTTAAGGTCGTTGCGCAACAAGAGGGGCACATTCTCTGAAGAATGTACCTATATATGATTTCCTGCAGGTACCTCTACTGCAGTTTGGATAACATTACATACATCGGATTTGCTGCAGATACCTGCCCTGCAGCTCGGATAACAGTACATACAGGGTGAAAAGTATTTAAACCAACAAACTCTGGGAGGTCGTAGGGGACATCATGTAACATCATAGCTCTAATGCTCTACTGATTTATTTTGCTTGTGTTTCATTTAATATTACATCGTTGAGCTTCTGTAAATGTGTTTGATTGAATAGATAACACAGAATTGTATACTCCTTTCTTTGTACAAACTTTGATGTCATGGTTTGGTTCAATGCAAAGTAATGTATCTTTCATTTAAACTCTTTGTCCCATTTGGATGGAACAAAACTTACTGCATATAATTGTAATTTTGTGTGAATAATTTTTTGTAGAGATGTCAATATGCGTAAATGTTCTGTTTTATTTAATGTATTTGGTTACTGTTATGTAAACTGCTGATCCTCACTTAGGATTCTTAGTTAGTTTGTATGTAAAAGGTAGTGTGGTTCCCCTCGGGAACGGAACTGTGTAGCGTGCGCAAATTGTGGCTGGCCTATGTAGAAAAGGTGGAACTGATAGTCAGTTGGGGACGAGCTACGAGTCGGGGACGAGCTACGAGTCTGTGCACTGCCATGTAAAAGATGCATATTGTGCTGGTTCCGAGAGAGGCTTTTTCTGCTACTTTCCAATGCCTGGGCTGGATGGATAAATCGCTGGAACTATTCTGGAATTTGTATCTGTCATCGCCACCAAGAACTGACAGAGTCCAGCAATTCTGCCTGCAATTCCACCTGCCAACATGCAGTTGCCACCACATTGCATCAGAATGCTATAATGATATACAGTGAAGGATCAGCTTATTGGATGTGTTAGTGTGTTCAAATATAAGGTAATTTATATCTGAATTTATATACCAACCTTGATTTTTCTCCTCATCATAACACCTCTCAGGTTCCTCTCCGTTTGAACTAAAGTGATTTCCGAGTGTCCTTACTGAAAGAAATTAAAACCTAGAGTTTTGCTAATTGATGCCTTTTGAACATAGTAAAAAGAAAGTTAAAGTTAATGTGGCAAGAGAGTGGGTTAAAGTTAATGATGCTTGCTGAAAATAATTTTCCTAGTAAAACTGCTTATTAATGTGTTGTTGCCTACTTCAAAATCAAAAGTTCTTAAGATTGAGGCTTATAAAGTTTTGCTTAATGAATGATCACATTACTGCCTGTTGTAAATCGCAGAAGGTGAGTCAGTATCTTACATATAGTTAATTTTGTGTTTCACTGTAGTAAAAATGGAAAACTGCAGTTGTGAAACGTTATATACTCATGTTTGCTAAGTGTATGTTTCTCTTGTGTATAGGAAGTGCATATTAATAATATAACAGGACCCACAGTTCGTCTATTGTATTAATGCTAGGTAATTAGTAACGGAAAGACCACTAATTATAAAAAACCATAATTTCTTTAAAGCCTGAAAGTAATAGGGTGTTTCGGTATCTCGTATAATTTTGCAAATAGTTTCTGCTGCTCTAACTGTTAGTTTCAATCTTACCGTAAACATATGTATGTGTCAGAGTTCTTTGCACTCGCGTGTGACAAAGTATAGGTTGTGTTTATTCGTTAAAATTACTAATAACTATTTTCTTAAACGAGAATATTAATCATTCTCTTGCCTACTTAGGCTGGCGACCGTTTTGTTTATCAGTTGAACAGTACAGATAGGCAAAATTTTGTTCGTACTGTTCAAATATTTACGTAATTCTGACTTTCATTTCCGATAAGCCACCTCCGTTAGGTACAACACGGTCAACATAACAAAATTCCGCTCAGAGGGTAACACTGCTCTGTTGCTATATACCATAATTGCTTTAACAAAATAGTTTTATTTCACAACCTGTTCCCAGTTTCGAGGTTATGGTATAGCAGTGGCAGACGGGAGTGTTATACGTGGCTTTTCCGTGACAGGACTATTTGTTCAGTCAGGGACATACTACGTAATAAACCAAATTTGTTATTTCATAGTACAAGCTACGTAAATGCTGCTGCAGTTTTATAATCAGAACAAATATTTTTCCCTGATGTCATTTTTTGCTATGAGGATTATTTAAACCGGTGGAGGCCGTATTACTTTCTTCAGTTGTTAGAGGCCATATTACGCTCTTCGGTTGTTAGAGGGCGTATTACGCTCTTCAGTTGTAGGCAACTGCTGTCCACCAGTGTAGCAGTTCATTGTCTCTGTTTACTAATGGAGCGACAGACCTGGAGTGAGTACACTGATGCGGTTGGTGCGTACTACGTAGCGCACCACAACGGACGAGCTGTACTGCGGGTTTATCAACAACAAAATCCTAATCGCAGTACCCCGCATCATACGACCTTTGCTGCTGTGTACAAACGTCTGCGTGAGATCGGGTCATTTAGCGGATTACCTGAACCGGAATGCCGTCGCACGTTAAGAACGCTGCAATTTGAGAAAGCTGTCTTGCAGCATGTGGAGCGGGATCCTTCAATCACCACTCGTGCAGTTGCACGTAACATGGGGACGAATCAGACGAATGTAAGAACAGTCCTTCGAGAGCATTTCACTTGCAGTATGTCCACAACCTGGAACCAGTTGATTATCCACCCAGAGCACAGTTTTCGAAGTGGTACCTGGAACAGTGTGAAATGCATCCTACATTTCCTTCCTCTGTGTTGTTTACCGATGAAGCAACGTTCGGGTGTGATGGAGTCTTCAACATGCACAATTAGCAGGTTTGGAATGAGGATAACCCACATGCCACAGTTACTAGCGCTCATCAAGGGTGTTCTTCGTTAATGTGTGGGTCGGTGTTGTTGGGGACTATTTAATTGGGCCGTATCTGCTAATTACGCCATTAAATGGCAGGCACTATTACAATTTTCTCGCCAGAGCATTGCCAGAATTGCTGGAAGACGTCTCGCCCCCTATAAGACAACGCATGTGTTTCCAACATGACGGGGCGCCGCGACATTCAGTTGTCGTGTGCGTCGATTCCTGGACCGACGGTTCCCAGAAACGTCGATTGGCAGAGGTGGTCCTGTACCAAGGCCTGCTCGACCCCCAGATATGTCCCCTCTGGACTTTTTTGCGTGGGGAGAGTTGCGCAACTTTGTTTACGCAACCCCTGTTACATCAGAAGAGGATCTGGTTCCCCGGATAGTAGAAGCAGCAGGAACAATCCAGGATACTCCTGGGGTTTTTGCTCGATTCAGACAGAATGTGATCCGACGGTGTAACCTTTGTTTGCCGGCCGGAGTGTCCGAGCGGTTCTAGGTGCTTCAGTCTGGAACCGCGCGACCGCTACGGTCGCAGGTTCGAATCCTGCTTAGGGCATGGATGTGTGTGATGTCCTTAGGTTAGTTAGGTTTAAGTAGTTCTAGGTTCTAGGGGACTGATGACCTCAGATGTTAAGTCCCACAGGGCTCAGAGCCATTTTTGTAAGCTTCGTTTACATGTCAATGGAGGCATTTTTGAAAATCTACTGTAATTGAAATTGTGTGTGTTAGTGTGTTGTCTCTTGGTCATAAAAAAATGGAAAAGTGTTTATTGGTTTAATTAATTTGCCGCCAGAAAAATCCTCCCCTACCGGTTTAAATACTCCTCGTAGGAAACAATGACATTAGCGAAAAATATTTGTTTTGATGTCCCCTGCAACCTCCCAGAGTTTGTCGGTTTAAATACTTTTCACCCTGTATATTAGACTTTCTGCAGATACTTTCACTGCAGTTCTGATAACAGTACATACGTTGGATTTCCTGCCATAGTTGCACTGTAGTTAGCATAATAGCACATACACTATGTGATCAAAAGTATCTCGACACCTCACTGAAAATGACTTACAAGTTCGTGGCGCCCTCCATCAGTAATGGTGGAATTCCATATGATGATGGTCCACCCTTAGCCTTGATGCCAGCTTCCATTCTCGCAAGCATACGTTCAATCAGGTGCTCGAAGGTTCCTTGGGGAATGGCAGCCCATTCTTCAGTGAGTGCTGCACTGAGAGGTATCGATGACGGTAGGTGAGACCTGGCACGAAGTCGGCGTCCAAAACATTCCAAAGGTGTTCTACAGGATTCAGGTCAGGACTCTGTGCAGGCCAGTCTATTACCGGGATGTTATTGTTGTGTAGCCACTTCGCCAAATACCGTGCATTATGAACAGGTGCTCGATCGTGTTGAAAGATTCAATCGCCATCCCCGAATAGCTCTTCAACAGTGGGAAGCAAGAAGGTGCTTAAAACGTCAATGTAGGCCTGTGCTGTGATAGTGCCACGAGAAATAAAAAGCAGTGCAAGCCTCCTCCATGAAAAACACGACCACACCATAACACCACTGCCTCCGAATTTTGCTGTTGGCTCTACACAAGCTGGCAGACGACGTTCACCGGGCATTCGCCATACCCACGCCCTACCATCGGATCGCCACATTGTATACCGTGATTCGTCACTCCACACAAAGTTTTTCCACTTTTCAATCTTCCAATGTTTACTCTCCTTACACCAAGCGAGGCGTCGTTTGGCATTTACCGGCATGATGTGTGGCTTATGAGCAGCCGCTCGACCATGAAATCCACGTTTTCTCAACGCCCTCCTAACTGCCATAGTACTTCCACTGGATCGTGATGCAGTTTGGAATTCCTGTGTGATTGTCTGGATAGATGTCTGCCCATTACACATTACGACCCTCTTCAACCGCCGGCGGTCACTGTCAGTCAACAGACGAGGTCGGCCTGTACGCTTTAGTGCTGCACGTGTCCCTTCACGTTTCCACTTCACTGTCACATCGGAAACAGTATACCTAGGGACGTTTAGGAGTGTGGTAATCTCGCGCACAGACCTATGACACAAGTGACACCCTATCACCTGACCACGTTCGAAGTCCATGAGTTCTCCGGAGCGCCCCATCATGCTCTCTCACAATGTCTAATGACCACTGAGGTCGCTGAAATGAAGTACCTGGCAGTAGGTGGCAGTACAATGCACCTAATATGAAAATAGCTATTTTTTGGGGTGTCCGGGTACTTTTGATCACATAGTGCATATTGGATTTTCTGCAGATAGTTCCACTGCAGTTCAAATACCAGGACATTCAACGGATTTCCTGCAGACAGTTCCATGGCAGCCTGTATCTACATCTACATCCATACTCCGCAAGCCACCTGACGGTGTGTGGCGGACATTTAACGAGCTTCATCTACATCTACATCCTACGGTACTTTCGGTACCACTACCTGGTCCCTCCAACCCTGTTCCACTCGCGAATAGTCCGTGGGAAGCCTCTGTATTGGCCTTAATTTCTCGAATTTTCTCCTCATAGTCAATACGCGAGATGTGTGTGGGGAAACTAATATGTTTTCCGACTCCTCCTGAAAAGTGCTGTCCCAAAATTTCAATAGTAAATCGCTCCGTGATGCACAACGCCTCTCTTCTAGCGTCTGCCAGTGGAGTTTCTTTAGCATCTCCGTAACGTTCTCTAACCAGTTAAACTATCCTACGAGGAAACACGCCGCTCTTCACTGGACCTTCTTTATTTCATCTATCAGTCCCACCTGATAAGGATACCAAATAGATGAACAACCGGGCAAAGAAGCGCCTTATAAGCCACTTCTTTCGTGGGTGAGTTACTTTTCCTTAAGATTCTTCCGATGAATCTGAGTCTTGCGTCTGCTTTTCGCACTATCTCATTCATAAGTTCGCCACATTTAGGGTCATTCTGTATAGTTACGCCTAGATATTTTACGGCAGACGTTGTCCCCAGCTGTTTGTCATCGATAGTGTAGCTGTACAGTAGTGGATTCCTTTTCCCATGTATGCGCAATATGTTACATTTATTTACGTTCAGAGTCAACTGCCAGAGTCTGCACCATTCATCAATTCTCTGCAGGTCGTTCTGCAAATTCTTAATATCTTCTGGCGTTGCTTCTTTGGTATAGACAACTGCATAATCTGCGAATAGCCTTAAAGAGCATCCGACGCTTTCTAATAGATGATTTATGTATATTGTAAACAGCAACGGTCCTATCACACTTCTCTGTGGTACTCTGGATATTACCTTTACATCTGTCCATTTAGTTCTGTGAAGAGCGACTTGCTGATTTCTACCTGCAAGAAAGTCTTGAATCCACTCGGAGGTCTGCTCCGATACTCCGTAAGCTCGTATTTTTTCCATTAATCGGCCATGCTAGGCGGTGTCAAATGCTTTCTGAAATCAAGGAACACGGCATCAACCTGAGAGTCGTTGTCCACTGCGCTGTGGATCTCATGGAGGAACAGAGCGAGCTGAGTTTCACAGGATTTCTGTTTGCGGAATCCATGTTGATTTTTATAAAGGAGATGTTCATTTTCCAAAAACGTCATAATTCTTGAGCATAAACCATGTTCCATAATTCTATAACAGATTGACGTCAACGATATAGGTCTATAGTTATGTGGATCTGTCTTACGGCCTTTCTTAAAAACGGGAATGACCTACGCTTTTTTCTAGTCGTAAGGTACCTTTCGTTGCTAAGTGATCTACGACAAATTACTGCTAGAAGGAGAGATATGTTCTTTCGCATAATCTTTATAGATCCTTATAGGTATCTCATCTGGCCCCGAAGCCTTTCCGATATTAAGCGTTTGTAGCTGTTTTTCAGTTCCGCGATCAGTTCTCTTAACATCTGCCATTTCGATGTCCGTACGACGATTGAAAGGAGGGACAGTGTTACGATCTTCGGAAGACCGAATTCAGTATTACGGCCTTCTCTCTGTTATCTTCCGTTTCGGTGCCGGTGTTGTCGCTGAGAGAATGGAAAGTTGATTTTGAGCCACTTACTGATTTTACGTACGACCAAAATCTCTTAGGGTTTTTACTCTGGTCGATTGACAACGTCTTACTTTCAAAATCACTGAGCGCTTCTCTCATTGCTCTCCTTATGCTCATTTTCAATTCGTTCAACTTTGTTTGTCAGCTGGGTTCTTAAATCTCTTGAATTGAGATGAAGTGTGCTTTGTTTACGTAGCGCTATTCTTCAAAATAGTTCAAATGGCTCTAAGCAGTATGGGACTTAACTTCTGAGGTCATCACTCGCCTAGAACTTAGAACTACTTAAACCTAACTAACCTAAGGACATCACACACATCCATGCCCGAGACAGGATTCGAACCTGCGACCGTAGCAGCAGCGCGGTTCCGGACTGAAGCGCCTAGAACCGCTCGGTCACAACGGCCGGCAGCGCTTTTCTAACGCGGCTATCAAACCATGGTGGATCTTACCCATCCCTTAAAACCTTACTCGGAACATACTTGTCTAGGGCATATTGAACGATGCCTTTGAATTTTTTCCATTTGTTCTCCACATCTTCGTGCTCATCACCGAATATTTGATGCTGACAGCTGAGATATTTTGAAATTTGTACTGAGCAAATGTATCTTCCTACCTTTCTTAACATTTCCTGCACATTGTTCCACTGCAGTTCGACTAACAGTATGTATATCGGATTTCCTGCAGATATGTCGACTACAATTTGGATAACAGAATATATATCGGATTTCCAGCAGATAGTTGAACTGCAGCTTCGATAACAGCACACACATCGTATTCTCTGCAGATAGTTCCACTGCAGTTCAAATAACAGGACATATATCGCATTTCATGCAAATACTTCCACTGCAGTTCGGATAACAGGATATATATCAGAATCCCTGCAAGACATATGTCCTGCAGACAGTTCCACTGCAGTTCAGATAACAACACATACACCGGATTTGCTGCAGATGCTCCACTGCAGTTTGGATAACAGTATTACTTTTAATTTTAATAATTAACAGCCTCTGTTGCACCGTTTGCCTACAATTTACCTAGGTTTCATTCGGGATAACCCTACCTTCATCAGAATAACAGTAACTACCGTCTTCCATAGTGGACATCGTCAAGCTAAAACTACAAATCCATAAATTATCATCAGAATAAATGGTAATGTGGGGCTCACGGGAAGCTTGCAAGGGATAAGTCCCTGAAGTCGCGCTTTTCATCTGTGTCCTCGGTGGCTCAGATGGATGCAGTGTCTGCCATGTAAGCAGGAGATCCCGGGTTCGAGTCCCGTTCAGGGCGCACATTTTCAGCTGTCCCCATCAAGGTACGTCAACAATACCTTTCGGCAGCTGAGGATTTCAATTAACCCTAGAAACAGCAAGGTATTTTAAGTTATACGGAGCACAAACCAAGGGCAAATATTGCCCGTGTTACAATAAGTTGTAAATCTTGTAATTTGTTGTAATATGTATTTATGTTATGTAATTCTGTTTCCATTGAGATATTAGTTTAACAGGAAATAGTGACAACATAATTGAAAGCGTAATTTTTTAACACTCATGGTGTGAATATAACAACTAAGAATGATCAAAGCTTGGTCAATGAAAGTTCGTGTAAACGAGATAAGAAGGTTTGTAATTGAATACAAAGGCTGTCTAAAGTTTCTATGCGCTCTTTGATCTATTCACTGAATAATACAGCTTCGTCATTGAGAGAAGTTTCAAAAGCAGAAATGAAAACACTTGCTAAAATATATGTTATTGTACACTGAAAACTCTCAGAAAATACTTTTCACTTTGCGAGAATATTTTCACTTACAGATGACATTTACCTCCTGCACACAAAATGGTTGATTCTGAATGAGTCTTACACAGATGGTGCTCTCAGTTTCCACATGTTAACTTGACTCTGGTGATGTTGTCTCTTGCTCTCTGCTTACTTGCATTCTTCAGGCGTAAGTAGCTCCTTGCTTTCCAAGTTGGTTCTTCATTTGCAGCAATTTAGTTTACCTCTAGTTTCTTTCCGAGGATCTGTCCCATTGCGCAAATAATAGGCAACTGGAGTCATTTCAAATCCATGGTTCGCTCTTCTACGTATGGTGTCAAAAGTTGGCCTAATTCATGGAGATACAGTTTTGTGGCGTTTGGTTTCCCTTCATTCCATTTAGGCCCATTCATCTTGAACAGTGTGTATGAGTTAACTGTAGCTATCTCAAGTAAGCTGTAGAACATTGACAGAGGCCTTCTTCTCGTACCCCTTTTTGTAGAGTATGTCCTTACCATTTGATCTACGGCATCCACTCCTCCCTTAGTGGAATTATACTACAGGTTTATGTGTGTTTTCTTTTTTTTTTTTGTAGCCGGCCGGAGTGACCGAGCGGTTCTGGGCGCTACAGTCTGGAACCGCGCGACCGCTACGGTCGCAGGTTCGAATCCTGCCTCGGGCATGGATGTTTGTGATGTCCTTAGGTTAGTTATGTTTAAGTAGTTCTAAGTTCTGCCGGCCGGAGTGGCCGTGCGGTTCTGGGCGCTACAGTCTGGAGCCGAGCGACCGTAACGGTCGCAGGTTCGAATCCTGCCTCGGGCATGGATGTGTGTGATGTCCTTAGGTTAGTTAGGTTTAATTAGTTCTAAGTTCTAGGCGACTGATGACCTTAGAAGTTAAGTCGCATAGTGCTCAGAGCCATAGTTCTACGTTCTAGGGGACTTATGACCGCAGCAGTTGAGTCCCATAGTGCTCAGAACCATTTTTTGTTGTTGTATCAACTCCTACTCCTGCATTGCGATGTTGTGTAGACAACATCAACAGAATTCTCATTGGTTTTTCCTTTGTGATGTAAGAGACAGTTGTTACTGGCGTCTTCTTAGAAGATGGGTCTGTGAATGCAAATTTGTCGTTTTAAGTTCCTGCGGTACATGTTTTCTGTTTGATTTGAGTTTCCCAACCAATGGAAGTTTGTTGTCTTGATAGAGAACGTCTGCCAACTCCACAGAAGTTTAGAAGCGATCAGTTGTGACATTGTAGCCTGTATTCTTTATTGGCTCCACCAGTCTCTTCACAATCTCAAGAGGACCTTGTTCACTGGCAGGTCTACGGTCCTTTCCAGCATACACTTCCATTTTAATTGTGTATCGTTCAGTTGCACTAGAAAGCATTCTGAATAATATTCCGTATTTTCCAGGTTTGTCTTTGAGGAAAACTTTGAAAGGACAACGAATTCTGAAAAGACACAACATTTCATCAATTGCATTGTCAGGTCCACTTCTGAAGCACCATGGGAATATTCCATTCAATAGTTCAAATACTTCACGCAGCAGCGCAAATTTATCATGTACACATCTTTCTGACCTGGTGTCTTTATCATCAAAGCGAAGAATTTTCAATAGCTGATATGCTCTTGTCTTACCCATAGCTCCTCTATAAATCGCACTTCCCAATAAATTTGACCATAAATCAGATAAAGAAATATTGGTGTCCTGGTAAACTCCCATTAGAATTAAATTTCCCATCAATGCATATATTTCAGAATCGCTAACGGAGATACGTTTTCTCTTTCAGCTTCTTCATTTGTATAGTGAAGTATTTTCCGTACTAATTCAGGAGTTAAAAAATTTTTAATTGATTCACATATGCTTGTTACTTTCCCAACACTGGTTATTTCTTGACGTTCACGGACTATGTTACCAAAATCTCTTTTACTATGTCTTGCTTCTTCTGCAAGATACACTCTGCCAGAACTTGGAACATATTTATTTGGAGTGTAACCTGCATGGTTTGTTTCTTCTTCAATGTCCTCCGCTTCTTCACTGGAATCCGTTTCTACTTCTGTATGATCTGATTCAAAATCACTGAAATCTGATAATTCGCAGTCGAGTAACAGTTCTGCAAGAACTTCTGCGTCACTCATCTTACAAAATCTACTTCACAATAAATGCGTCGCTCTACTGTGACAAACTGCTAATAGTAATAATGGCAAATCTAAAATCAACAATGAAACTGACAACCAACAAACCACTTTAACACTCATGTTCGAGGTTGCCAACTAAATAAAAGAAAAAAAAACGTACGGGCAAATTTTGCCCATGCTTGGTGGTTGTAGGGAAGATAATAAGAATTATGGTCGCGTGGAGTACCAACCCCGGGCAAAATGTGCCCTTGGGCGTAAAAGTCCTATTTTGTACTTGCGATCATAATAATTTAACCATAGAAACGTACAGCATAGTGTGTTATAAGGTAACAGACAATTATAAAAATACCCAAAAGCGTAGAAGGATATTTGCCATGACGTTTTTAAAAAATAAAAATGTATGGGCAATATTTGCCCGTGCTTGGTGTTTCTAGGGTTAATTATCATTTAACGTTGATCTTTCCCTAGTCAAAATAATGGCTACTGCACACACGCTATGGGTTGGAGCAACAAGCACAGTTTCTTTGCCCACAAAAATTCCTGCAGGAATAATTAACTATCGCTTTGCTATCTGTCGCCACGATATGTGAAGCATATTGTCCTCACTTCGCAGAAGTTCCACACACTTGTGCAGTCCACCGCGAGTTGAGAGAGGGAGAGAGAGAGAGAGATAGAGCCTCAAGGTCTCAAAATGCTGTTATGTAATTGGGATCTCCCCACCGTGTCGCGTCTGCGTCGCCAAGTATAGCTTCAGCCAATGACCATCTCGCTAGGGGTGAATAAACATTTCTATTTTTCTTGTTGGGTCGCGTCCTGGTCCTGTTAATGACGTGCAGCCACTTACCCACGGTCCCAGCCTTATTTATGTTGAAAGGAATAACGTATTGTTCTGGCCTTGTGGCTTTTTGAGCTGAAGCTCGCCGTTCTCTTGCTAAATGGGAGTCTTAAAATATCATTAACCACCTGCTCAGTTCGTCTCCAAAATGCGTTTCACTTTAACTTGTTTGTTACATGGCCTTTTCCATTGTGGTAGAGATTGTTTTGTTAATTTTCTGTACATGAGATTAACTGCGATGTCTTTTCTAGATATAATGTAATTATTATTTTCTGAGGCTCTCATACTGTATTCTCCTGTCGTTATGGATCAAGCTCATGTAAGGTACATAAAATCTGGTCGCCGTACGAGTGTACTGACATTACACAGGATTTTGGGTGCTTATCATTAACACAAAGGCATTTCTCATTGCGGCGGAACCTTCTCATGGAATCTCAGTCACCAACTTTCTCCTCTGAATGCGAAAATATTTTGTTGACATCTACCTAAATAGGCAGAAACGATCACCATCACAAAATAAGGGAAATCAGAGTTCCCACAGTAAGATACAGGTGTTCGTTTTTCTTGTGCACTGTTCGAGACTGAAATAACAGAGAATTATTGTGAAGGTGGTCCGATGAACCCTCTGCCAGGCACTTAAGTGTGATTTGGAGGGTACCACTGTAGGTGTAGATGAGCTTCAATCTCCATTGCTGGTAGTGGACTCTCCAACATCAGCACTGACAATGCCAACCACTGGCAGAAAGTCCGAAAACTAATGAAATAAATGTCGGCCGAAGAACCCAAAACACAATCCAACAGGCAGTTTCTCATCTACAGTTAAATCTGAGTCTGGTTATTATAGATACGATCTGAATAGGCATTGAACTTATATGAGATTTTATGGAATAGGGGACCGATAATTGACCCGTGTTTGCAACCTGTATTTGGGATTGCAGACCAGGTGGTAAGCTCTCTCACAGTAGTTTCCTTGGCTAAGTGATCGATTTGCGGCGGCGCGGTTCTTTCTGTCCCTTTACGACGAACCTGCACCTACCTGTGAACTTTGTCTCAGCATTTCATCAGCAGGGAAGCCGAGCGAAACCTTCTGTACTTCGACGTGAACCAGGCTGCAATTAAAGTCACTAATCTACTTTCGGGAGAAAGTTTTCACAAGAAATGGAGTGTTGGAAATTTTGTTCTCAATTAATATATTCTGAAACTTAGGTGAACAAGTTTCACTGCCAAGCCCGTGCTAGTCTTAACACAGTCACTCACAATCCCTTTCACTCTGCTTAGCAAGTTTAGGGTGTTGCATTTCTCGAAAACGTAATAGCTACAAAAATACTGATTGTTTTTGATTGAGAATGCTCGCCAAATATTAAGTCTGTCGGTACCTAATGCAGTCACAGTTTTTAGCCACCGACCTGCTCAATACGCCACGCGGAATATATGTCTTTTATCGTCACAAAATTCACTTAAAAATTCCGAAATTTCTACACACACATCGGAATAATTATGCCGTCACTTTCCAACACTTTTGATGTATAAAACACTGCTGGAACTGGCAACTTATCATTTGCATGGGAACTACTACTACACACGTCCGAACTGTTTCATGGTTAGGCTCCCACTCTTCACTAGAATACTCTAAATCTTCTCTACCAGCAGAGAAAGGCGCACGAAGAATACTGCTTTACCACTGGTCAGTTTACTCAACAGGCAATAGCAAAACAACACTCTCTCGCGTGAACCCGCGCTCTTCATCAATAACCAATTGCAAAATAATAAACCTAACGACAGCACTTTTACCGACGTAATTATCATTTATGCTAAAGTTTTGCTTATGCATAATGTTATTTACTATTGTTATTTATAGCTGAATTAACTTTCCCTTTACCATAAACTTACTGTACAAATCTATTCTACAAAAGTTCCCTTTGTTCATATCCATACTTCTTCGAAATGTTCCCACACTCAATCCTACTACATAACTCGTTAAACAATTATCTTCATATCAACCTTAAGCCACACTCACGCATCATTCATACTGCTAAAACACATTTATAACATTTTACATACACAAAAAGACATAATAACGCTTTATGAAAATACTATAACAGTTTATGAAAAACGTTCTATTTCTTTAGTGCACTCTAGTGGGTACAGTCCAAACTAAAATCACAGTCCCCCTATCCAATATTGTCCTCTATCGGCTGATACAAAAACTACGTGCGCTCCTAGTCTCGCGTCACTATCTCTCAATATCCAGCTCTGAGACACATCTCCCACTTAACCGCCGCCAAGGCAGGATCGGTATACGGCGCTACACCTCAGATCGACAGCTTCATTGTCGGTGATCACCACCAAGTAAAGTGAATGAAAAGGCCTTCTTCACGCAGTGATTCCAGCACTTCGGTAATGCTATATACGATGGAGATTTTAGTTAGACCGTTAGAGCAGATAAAGAGACATTTTTTAGGAAACAGAGGTGCTGTGAGGAGAAATAAGGCCTTCTAGTATCGCAGCCAGTGCTGTTCTCGTGATACTTACCTCTGATCGTAATTTCAGTGGCCCAGATTGCTGCAAAATGGTATGCAAGATGCACTTCCAACAGCCACTAGTTTTGGAGTTGTCAGTCCAGCCGGTAGCCCAATACAATAACAGTTTGGAAATTAGACAGCTGAAAGGTGATTGACTCGACATTCTGTACTGAACAGATAAATGCCACAACCATCTCTGGAAAGTTAACATACACTGATTAGATAGTTTCAGCGAAATGGAATGCTAAAACTACTTTTGTTGCTCTAATTGCAACCCAGGTAACAGCTTTAGGATAGGAAAGGATCAAACAGCAACACGTGGAAGGGAGATCCATCAGATAGTTCTTCGTTTTCACCAAATCAACATTTATTTAAGAAAAACATACTGATCAATTAAATTCCAGATTAATAGCAACATGAAAACCATCAGAATTAAGTTGACATATAAAGTGACAAACCACTGAAATTTACCAATATAAGCAAAAGGAAACAATATTCAGTAAACACGATATATCTGAGTTTATGGACAGCAAGAAAAAAATTTGAATTGTTCAGTAAAGGGGATCTACATTTACCAAATACAGAACACATCCGATTTTATGGAGAACAGTTATTAGAGAGTTTGAACATTCTTCTTTTCTGAACAGCAAGAGGGTGAACAGCTTGATCATAATTTACAAAAGTTCATGAGTTAATCCACCTAAACTCATTAGCCTAAAACCCGGGAGTTTGTCGCTCAACCCAGGTATAGCTCCAAGGAAGACGACAACTATTCAACTTCTGCTGGGTATGACCCCCGCAGCATAACTTAGACCTCGGGCGCTGATCAGCATGTCGCCAAGGTCGCGGCCCAGAAGTCACGGCTGGAAACACCAAGGTCGCTTCGCGTGTTTCGCAATCAACTGTGAACATAAATCACAAGCGAGACAGTACCCTCAAACAATAACAGCAGAATGTACACTAACATATGATGAGACTCGTTTTAGCAAGATAAATACAACTCGTAACCTCAGATAAAACAAATAGTTAAAGCCACACTTAAACAAATAAACTTACACACACACACACACACACACACACACACACACACACACATATATATATATATATATATATATATATATATATATATATATACTCCTGGAAATTGAAATAAGAACACCGTGAATTCATTGTCCCAGGAAGGGGAAACTTTATTGACACATTCCTGGGGTCAGATACATCACATGATCACACTGACAAAACCACAGGCACATAGACACAGGCAACAGAGCATGCACAATGTCGGCACTAGTACAGTGTATATCCACCTTTCGCAGCAATGCAGGCTGCTATTCTCCCATGGAGACGATCGTAGAGATGCTGGATGTAGTCCTGTGGAACGGCTTGCCATGCCATTTCCACCTGGCGCCTCAGTTGGACCAGGGTTCGTGCTGGACGTGCAGACCGCGTGAGACGACGCTTCATCCAGTCCCAAACATGCTCAATGGGGGGCAGATCCGGAGATCTTGCTGGCCAGGGTAGTTGACTTACACCTTCTAGAGCACGTTGGGTGGCACGGGATACATGCGGACGTGCATTGTCCTGTTGGAACAGCAAGTTCCCTTGCCGGTCTAGGAATGGTAGAACGATGGGTTCGATGACGGTTTGGATGTACCGTGCACTATTCAGTGTCCCCTCGACGATCACCAGTGGTGTACGGCCAGTGTAGGAGATCGCTCCCCACACCATGATGCCGGGTGTTGGCCCTGTGTGCCTCGGTCGTATGCAGTCCTGATTGTGGCGCTCACCTGCACGGCGCCAAACACGCATACGACCATCATTGGCACCAAGGCAGAAGCGACTCTCATCGCTGAAGACGACACGTCTCCATTCGTCCCTCCATTCAAGCCTGTCGCGACACCACTGGAGGCGGGCTGCACGATGTTGGGGCGTGAGCGGAAGACGGCCTAACGGTGTGCGGGACCGTAGCCCAGCTTCATGGAGACTGTTGCGAATGGTCCTCGCCGATACCCCAGGAGCAACAGTGTCCCTAATTTGCTGGGAAGTGGCGGTGCGGTCCCCTACGGCACTGCGTAGGATCCTACGGTCTTGGCGTGCATCCGTGCGTCGCTCCAGTCCGGTCCCAGGTCGACGGGCACGTGCACCTTCCGCCGACCACTGGCGACAACATCGATGTACTGTGGAGACCTCACGCCCCACGTGTTGAGCAATTCGGCGGTACGTCCACCCGGCCTCCCGCATGCCCACTATACGCCCTCGCTCAAAGTCCGTCAACTGCACATACGGTTCACGTCCACGCTGTCGCGGCATGCTACCAGTGTTAAAGACTGCGATGGAGCTCCGTATGCCACGGCAAACTGGCTGACACTGACGGCGGCGGTGCACAAATGCTGCGCAGCTAGCGCCATTCGACGGCCAACACCGCGGTTCCTGGTGTGTCCGCTGTGCCGTGCGTGTGATCATTGCTTGTACAGCCCTCTCGCAGTGTCCGGAGCAAGTATGGTGGGTCTGACACACCGGTGTCAATGTGTTCTTTTTTCCATTTCCAGGAGTGTATATATATATATATATATATATATATATATATATATATATATATATATATATGTATGTATGTATATATATATATCAGAGGAAACTCGCTAAAGATTGACAGAGATAGTCAGAATGGATTTTGTCGTAGACAATAAATACATATGCTTCTGTCTAGGTAAGATGATAAGTAAGTACGAGTACATGTAACTGACAAGGTGCAGGTACAAACACAGCAGTTGCATTTAAACCCCCAGAGACATGAATAAGTATTGCTACAACATCTTAAGAAACACTAGTTGAGGTGAGTTTAAGCAAAGCAGAAAATTTCACTCAACAGTAGCCCAACTACTTTTCAGTTATGACTAAAACACATCAACGTAGGTTAGAATAAATACACTTTACTAAATCACAATTAGATTTCAAATTCGTAACCAGTACCTGATACAGTACCGCGACATTGCCACCGGGTACAGCGACACTTCCCGCTTCAGTTCATAACATCGCACACCAAGCGGGTGCGAACAAACGGTTTACCAATTAACAGAAATACGTGGCTTCAGAGGAGATGCACTAACAACTATTGGTCACTCTCAAGCCAAGGCACAGAGCAGAACAAACAAATACATATTATTCATTGAAAAAGACACAATAATATTGCGCCAATTTTCCTTTTAAACAATAAAACCACAGGGCCAGAATATCAATAGGCAGTGTCTTACGGTGCACTCTCCATACGGTCAATTATCCTTCCAACTCCTTTTCAAATAACAGGAGGAGACCCTCTCATCACCAGAGCTCCAGAGCACAACCTTCGTCACCTTCTTTAGCGGTTGCCCAACATTCGACAAGTTGCTCGGCAATCCGGCTGGATACATGCGTTGTCATACCCGAATCGGTCGGCCGGTCGCTGTGGCCGAGCGGTTCTAGGCGCCTCAGTCCGGACCACGTTGCTGCTACAGTGGTAGGTTCGAATCCTGCGTCGGGCATGGATGTGTGTGATGTCCTTAGGTTAGTTAGGTTTAAGTAGTTCTCAGTCTAGGGGACTGATGACCTCCGATGTTAAGTCCCATAGTACTTAGAGTCATTTGAACCAAATCGGCCCAACCTAACCTCGCGGCCAGGCACTCCTGCTCCAGCCTTCCTCCTCCCGTCACGTGCCATTCGTGTCTCACTGCATCCGCGCCGAGCCTCCAAACCTCAACCAGAATAAATTAAAGATAAGTAACAAGGGAGATGTCTACTGATACCGATGCCAGAGGTAGTTAGGCCAGCAAACCGAGCCAATGCGGCTCACTAATGATCTTCCTTCAAATCTCTTATGTAAATACACTTAGACCAGTGGGGGGGGGGGGGGGGATTTCTGGTGATCCAGAAGCGTCCAGTTAGGCACTGTATGCATAGGGTTAAGGTGGTCGATTTCAGTTTTTTGGATTCATATTGAGAGACTGTCATCAGAAAAAATCCTAGAGCCCAGTAAGACAGAAGAAAACTGCAGATTATGGAGTAGGCAAGAGACCAAACATATATCTAACGTAGTAATCGACTGTACGGCTGATCCCAGCGGAGGTTCGAGTCCTCCCTCGGGCATGGGTGTGTGTGTTTGGCCTTAGGTTGATTTAGGTTAAGTAAAGCTTACGGACTGATGACCTTAGCAGTTAACTCACATAAGATTTCACGCCCATTGAACATCTGAACATCTAACGTAGCACATGAAATGAAAAATGTCAACTGAATTTTTACGAGCATATCAAGAGAATGCTGGACATGCGGCAAATTCAACAGATCTTGGAGCAGAGTGCATGCAGTATTACATATCCCCCATCTGTGCAGGTGGCAGGGTAGGGGAGGGCCCAACAGGAGTGGTACCGTCTGACTTACACATGGGTCAGCGTGATACAGCTGAAATCTTTACTCGAAAGAATCTGACGTGGAACTCACAAGCTACAACTCAGACGTCTGTGATCGATCATATTAACAGGTTATGCCAGGACGACTAATAGTTTGACAAATGAACCGTTCATTATTAAAAACACAAAGGGTATAAGATTACACTAAAATTGTAACAGCGAGTACGATCTATTTTCGCCTGTCTGGTTCACCTTTTTCCTTTCCCTTGTTGCAATGTTAGAACTAGCTTCTTATTCCAAAACAGAGCGTGGTTTATACACTTTCACCACACTAACAATCTAACGCAGCAGTATTTGTGACAGAATCCCAGAACAATCTCCTATTAATCAAAAACTCGAGGACAGGTAGGCTCAATAGCTTATGAAATCTCATGCTCAATATAAAAATAAAAGTATGATTCATTCACTACTAATTCTCATTTCACCAGCTATCGATGGACCTCAAAATAATATACCATTTCATTGAAAAAAATCTGTAGTCACTCGTATATAGCAATAGATGAGAAAGTTTTGCATGTCAGCTATGTAGCAAAATACTCTCCATTTGGAATGCTATCATTTGCCGAAAACTCGTTTCGTATCTCGGCCTTTTTAAGACATATGAGACATGTTATAAACATTTCACGTACACTGTATTATTTGCGCACTTGATAGGATGTGATAGCATTACAAAAATGGTTCAAATGGCTCTGAGCACTATGGGACTTAACTTCTAAGGTCACTGTCCCCTAGAACTTAGAACTACTTAAACCTAACTAACCTAAGGACATCACACACATCCATGCCCGCTGCAGGATTCGAACCTGCGACCGTAGCAGTCACGCGGTTCCAGACTGTAGTGCCTAGAACCGCTCGGCCACGATCGCATTACATAGAATAAACTTTTTTGAGAGTGGTAGTATATATAGGTCTCGTGTGAAGTTTGAAGAAAAATTCAATTTATTAGCTCCAGTTAGTATGCGGCACCTTGTTGTCTAAAACGCATCAAAGGTTAATTCATAGCGACCCTTATTTTTCATGGGAAAGTTTTGGAATTTGCTTCCGTACGTTACTTGATATAGAAATATTACAGTAACTGCGACCTGAAGGAAGTGAGAGGCACTTTTTATTGGAGCTGTCAAATGAGGCTATGAGATGCGTGAGAATCAAATTTTTTACTAAATGGTTTTTTTTCATATCGTGTGAGATAGGTTGCAGTGCAGCTGACGTGCATATGCCTCCAATCCTACAATGTAACTAAGGTGGGCAGGAAATGTTTCAATCATAGGAGATGGAGCACATGGTTCTGTAGGCGACCTCCCCTATAGAAAAGAAAGGTGGACTCGCCCAGTGCTGAGAACGAGAATGCTTTTCTGTGCAGGGGCCAGCTTAACTTACCCGACCTCTACGTACAATTTAGAACACGATGTGGGTCACAGAAACCAGAAATGACTTCAAGGATGCTGGCACAACGGATTCAGCTATACTACACTGACATTCAACTCCCCAAGCCGAAAATGAATCAAGAAGTCAAGAAATTCAAGGCAGGAAAAACTTGGTCTGAAGAAAGGAAGAATATTAATAACGAGGAGATGAAAGAATTGCGGTGCCTGAGAAGATCTTACATCAAATAGATGCTTCATGTGGTCTTCTGGCAGCCTATATGTGTATTATCTACTCTACAGTGCGTCTAGAGAAGAGTGTTTGTTTCTTTGTTTGTAATTCATAAAACTCTACACTTTTACGGTATATTGATAATTTTTACTTATGGACCGTCTGACAGCAACTGAATAAAACACAATTTTAGTGCCATACGCGTTTCGCCTTTATTTTCTGCCAGGCATCATCAGTGGCAGGTTGCGTGGACAATTTCTTACATATTACGCTCCTGCTGCACTTTTGGTGTTGTTCTTCTTCTTATGAATGCCAATCTGCGGTTTTTTCCCCACATTCCACAGCACTATGAACTGAAAGCTTCAACTGAAACAAGCGTTCAGTTCATAGTGCTGTGGAATGTGGGGAAAAAACCGCAGATTTGCATTCATAAGAAGGAGAACAACACCAAAAATGCAACAGGAGCGTAATATGGAAGAAATTGTCCACGCAACCTGCCACTGATGATGCCTGGCAAAAAATAAAGGCGAAACGCGTATGGCACTAAAATTGTGTTTTATTCAGTTGCTGTCAGACGGTCCATAAGTAAAAATTATCAATATACCGTAATATTACACGCAACTGAGGAAGACAGGACTAAAAAAATTGAAGATATCTACACTTTTATTTCAATCGTACCTTCAAGATGAGAGGAAGAACACTGTGTAGATAAGATTTCGTAATCTGATCTGAAACATATACATATGTAATATATAAAGGGAAATGGCGTTACCAAATATTTATAAAAGTTGTTGACTGATTAACTCAGATTTCTACGCGATATCCTAATGAACATTTTGGCGGACATAGGCTATGAGGGTCATTTTTAAAGTGAGAACCGATTTGTAATGGAGTAAGAGAAACTTCATTTATGAGCTAATTTGTATCAAAAACTACAATATGCACAATTCTTTTTACTGTTCAACATAGTCACCACGAACATTTAAACATTTGTCAAATCGTGGCACCAGCTTTTCGATCCCAGCACCAAAGAACTCTGCCGCCTGGCCGTTAAACCAGTTAGTAACAGTTTCTTTCAATATACCATCATTATCCAAATGCTTTCCACCAAGAAATTTCTTCAGTTTTAGAAACGTCTGATGGCGTTAAGTCAGGACTGTAAGGTGGATGAAGCAGTAGTTTCCAATGAAACTTGTCCAGCTGCGTCTGTGTTGTTGCTGCAACATGAGGCAGAACATTGTCATGAAACAGAATGACGCCGCTAGAAACAAGTCGCAGCCGGCGATTTTGAGTAGCGCGCATAAGCTTTAATAATTAGATGAGATTAGATTAGTACTTGTTCCGTAGATCATGAATATGACACTTAGTAATGATGTGGAACGTGTCAGGTTAATAAAAAGTGTCTGTACAAGATATTACATTACACAAAATATTACATGACACTTAAATATTTTTAAATTATTTTTTTTTTGTGGGGGTTGGGGAAATTACCCACTTATTATATCCAAAAATTCATCTAATGAGTAGAAGGAGTTGTCATTAAGAAATTCATTTAATTTCCTTTTAAATGCTATATGGCTATCTGTCAGACTTTTGATGCTATTAGGTAAGTGACCAAAGACCTATGTGGCAGCATAATTTAACCCTTTCTGAGCCAAAGTTAGATTTAACCTTGAGTAGTGAAGATCATCCTTTCTCCTAGTGTTGTAGCCATGTACACTGCTATTACTGTTGAATTCGTTCGGATTGTTAATTACAAATTTCATAATTGAATATATATATTGTGAGGCTACAGTGAAGATTTCTAGCTCTTAAAATAAGTGTCTGCAGGATGATCTTGGATGAGCTCCAGCAATTATTCTGGTTACACGCTTTTGTGCAATGAACACTCTTTTACTCAACGATGAGTTACCCCAGAATATGATGCCATAGGAAAGCAGAGAATGAAAATAGACATGGCAAGCTAATTTACTCAGATGTATATCACCAAAATTTGCAATAATGTTTCACAATACCTCAGAGGTACTTGTTTGGCGATAGTAACCTTTTAAAATACATTCAGTAATGAGTTAAAACAAATAATTATTACGGTAGTAAGCAGGTTAACTGAAAACGAGTGGTGTGAATCATGACAGTGTTATGGAACTGCGGGCACACTTAGAATTTGTCCCGGTGCGCAAACATTTGGGTAAAGTCTGGCGCCGGCGGGCCAGCTCTGCGGCCGCAGCAACATCAAAAGGACTGGAGCAGAAGCGGCTGGAACCCTCCGCCTTGCATAGCCCTGACGCTTCGAGACATTACGACTCTGCACCTACATAAAGCCCACCCTGTCGTCGCAGTCATTCAGTGTGGATAATTTCGTTCAGTGATGCTGCAGATATGTTTAGTGTTCCGACTTCACTGTCTAGTGGACTATTTTATATGACTGTATTTTATTCGTTTACTTTGGTCTCTTAGTGTATTGCAAATTAAGTTTGCAATGGAAAAATTTGTTACCAAAAAGGCCCGCTTGGAAGTTGATGATACTGTAAGTCAACCTCCAATTATTATTGTGTCGTCAATTGCTTCGTCGTCTTCAGGCGAGAAACGTTCACAGCCGAAACCTGGACAATCCGGTAAGGGAAGATCATTTCAGAAGTCTTGGTTGATCAAATATAAATGGCTAGAATACGAAGCATCTACGGAAAAAGTTTTTTTTTTGCAAAACCTGCTGAGAGGCAGATGCTAAAAATCTATTACAATTTTCTTCAAAAAAAAAAAGATGCATTTACCTCCGTAGGGTTTTCTAACTGGAAAAAGACTTTGCAAAAATTCTGTCTTCATGAAAATACGTTTGCGCATAAAGAAGGTATTCTGAAACTAAATTCTCTCACTAACCAAAGCGTGGCCTCCCGATTGAATTAACAGTTACAGAGTCATATGAAGAAACGCCGTCTAGCTATTGAGACAATTTTTACTACCGTGCAATTTCTATGCCGATAAGGACTAGCAATTAGAGGGCACGAAGTCGTAAACTCAATCATTTTTTTTCAATTGTTAGAACTCCGAAAGAATGACATACCTGGGTTTAATGATTGGCTAGGGCGTTCAGGATATATGTGGACGTCCCACGATATTCAAAACGAGATCATTGATCTGCTAGGAAAGTCTGTGTTGAGAAAGGTATTGGATTCAATCAAGAAGCCTAAACATTTTTCTATTATGGTTGATGAAACAAGTGATTCATTTTGTATTCGTACTGTCGATGGTTCCTTAATCATCAACGAAGACTTTATTGGCTTATAGAGACCCCCAACACTAAATCACAAACTCTGCTTAGTATCTTAAAAGACGTTTTTGCTCGTCTTGATTTGTCAATGGATAACTTAAGAGGACAGTGATATGATGGTGCCTCGAATATGAGAGATAAGTTCAAAGTTAGTTTTGGATGTACAACCAAAAGCACGTTGTGTGCACTGCACTGCTCAATGTTTAAACTTGGTACTTGTAGACAATCTCCGCTATCTTACGAGGGATATTACGGCTTTAGTCAAGGACTTAAGAAACACTGTAAGGGAATCCAACAAAAGTATGGGACTTTTCAGAAGCATACGCTGTGAGAGTGCCGACGACCAGGCTGGTCTACGACCCCATTGCCCGACTCGACAGGCTATGCGAGCTTCTAGTATGTAGGAGAATAATGAAAAACTTTGAAGAACTTCTAGAGTTTTTGAAATATTTTCTGCAGAGGACAAAACAGACGTAGGTTACAAATGTGCAGGCTGCCTTGAGTCAATGTTACAGTTCAAGATTTATTTCTTTTTACGTCTTAATTGCCACGCAATGAACCCAGTAGAGGATGTCAATGAAAAACTTGAATGCCCTCATCTAAGCGTTGCTGATCTGGAAAAAATAGAAGAGGGCTTGATTTGTACATTGAATGGAAGGCGTGATAGTTTTGAACACTTTTGGGAGTTGTGTTTAAAAGAAAAACCTTCACAAGCTGATGATCCTTCGGCTTCCTCGGAATCGAATTATACCGAATAAGCATGAAAACTACGAAGCCAGCTCACCGCACACTTTCAAAACCCCAAAGGAATACTACAAAGCGATTTACGTTGAAGTTTGTGAAACGGTGCAGTCTTGCTTTACTGAGCGGTTTGCTTGAACTGGACTCACACAGGTCATTGCAGTTGAATAAGAGTGCTTGCTTTTAGCAAACGGAGGTGAAACAAATTTGGAAAAATCAACAGAGTTTTTCAAAAATGACCTAGACGTTGAGAGACTGTCTTACACTTGAATGTGTTAGCCTAAATCGCTAATAAAAAACAACTGGTCTTAAATAAACATGCGTGATGTAAGAAAGTACATTACAGAAGAACCTGCAGTTGGAAAAATGTTACCGGCCAGTGTGGCCGAGCGGTTCTAGGCGCTTCAGTCTGGAAACGCGCGACGGCTACGGTCGCAGGTTCGAGTCCTGCCTCGGCCATGGATGTGTGTGATGTCCTTAGGTTGGTTAGGTTTCAGTAGTTCTAAGTTTTAGGGGACTGATGACCTCAGATTTTAGGTCCCATAGTGCACAGAGCCATTTGAGAAATGTTACGTGAAGTAGTGAAGGGCATTAAGCTTCTCCAAGTAGTTCATCACGACAGCAACAGCAGTAAGGTCTTTTAGCGCCCTTAGACGTCAGAAGTCATATCTCCGATCAGGAATGGGACAGAACAACTTGGCTGTTCTTCATGCCCACCGAGATGTTTTGGATGAATTGGATATCCGACCAATCATTAACGACTTCATATTCAGTAATCCAGTCAGACGGTCGCCATTTGCACCTTTCTAAAGACACTATAGCCATAAAAATGGCATTTAGTGCAATATTAAAAATGTTTATAAAATAGAGAATTAAATACAAATATAATGTTAAATTTTCAGTTTCGAAATATTAGCACTAGTTTAGTACTGTATTACTATATTACTATTGTACTGTATTAGTTATTTTCAAATAGTTAAATATTTTTATGGTGTAAGACCCAATTAAAACCCACTATTTACATACTTTTTGACTGAAAGTATTAGGCATACGGTATTAACTTTATTAACTGTATTAAAGCATTAACTTTGAGGTATTGTTTACATTTAATGAACCCTGAGCCTTATTCAAAGTATGCTTAAATTAGCTATTTCACTAATTACTCAAACTGCTATTACTGTGGGACAGTAATATTTGAAGTTTTATTCTTTTAATGATAGTTTAGGATTTATTTAAATATTATTTCAGTATTTTCAGAGCTATGTAATAGTCTATAATCATGATTATTACTGTAAGTTAAATTAGCTCTTTACGAAAATAGTGCGTGTTTATGTTTTGTTTCTTTTTTCAAAGCCAAAAAATGTGTCAGTCTTGTCGAGTTTCCCGGAGTGTCGAGCTATCGAGAGTCCAGTTTTCGGGGTTCTAGTGTTGATCATATGACTCTAAAATGCTTAAAAAAACTTCAAAACTCACTATTTATCATCTAAAATTTAGAAAGTTTCCAGAGACAGGACCCCCGGTATGGACCCCTCCAATATTTTTTATTAGCGCGCGCCCCTGGTACCTCTCACCATTAACCGTCATTCCTCGTGGCAGGTAGTACAACAAAAGAACGCTTACCGGACTTAAAAAATCGTGCCCATGATTTTTCGTGTTGACAGTTCTTGTTTGAATTTCCGTAGTTTCGTCAGGGAGTTTGAGTGGTGTCGCTCACTGGATTGACGTTTATTCCCTGGAGTGTAGTGCGCAATTCATGTTTCAACACCGGTCACAATGTGACTCAAGAACTCGTTACCATCCTTGTGACAGGGCTCCAAAACGGACAAAGAGTGTGCCATTCTTACAGATCTTATGATCATATTTTTCCCTGAGTCAATTAGGTCTCTTCTTCTTCTTCAATCAATATCGTAAATGTGCTATTCGCTTCGATTTGTGTTTTTCTCTCAACTGTTTT